>NW_027185887.1:2092416-2097401 GCF_028583685.1 Petaurus breviceps papuanus | reverse complement strand
TATCTATCTATCTATCTATCTATCTATCTATCTATCTATCTATCTATCATCTATCTATCTATCATCTATCTATCCTGTCTGTCTATATAGTTATCTATCTTCTATCTATTCAGTTATGTCTATCCAGCTATCTATCTGTCTACTTATGACTGATAGAAATCTTTGAAGACCACTTATTAATTTTAGGATTGCAATCTGTAACAGTGAAGAAAGTACCATACCGAATAAATTATAGATCACTGAAGTAAATACATTAAATCCCTAAACTCAAGGACAACTATGCTGTTTACCTTCAAGCCCCGGGGATGCAGCATCTCTAAAGGAAGCATTTTTAAAACCATTAGTCTCATAGTGATTCAATATGACTAAGAAACATGAAAAAACATATCACAAGTATCAACATTAGAGGTGAGTGAAAGGGCTGTGGAAATATACAAAACAATATGAGTAGGCTGTACTGTATTACCAATGATTTTTCATACCAAAAAAACATAAATTATGACATTGGTAGCAAAAAAAGGATATTGAGAAGTCATGTTTTCCAGTTATCTCTAAGCCATGCCCCTGCACTCTAGCTTTGTTTTCCTCCTCTTTCTCTTCCTCTTCATCTTCCCACTAGGAGTTTCTTGTTTCATTTCATCTCCAGAATTTAGCAAGGTGCCTGGCATGTAGCTAGTACTTATTAAATGCATTTTCTTCATTCTTTTATTTATGCATCCATCTAGTCATTCTTATATAAGAACAAGAAACAACAGGTGGACTGCACAAATACTGTGCTGATATCCACAAAACAACAAAAGATTTTCCCTAGATTGTTGGGGGGACACTTCTTGTTGGGTTTATATAAAAAGCCATGGAGAAGAATCACATAGGAGGAATGGAAAAGACATGAAAAGGTTGCAATGTATACTAAATCAAGGGTATAAAGCAAACAGATGAGATCACAGATCTGTAAAACTACAAAGGAAATTTATGTAATTCTCGTGTCAGAGGTGGCCATGGCATCCAGGACCTGGGTTGATTTTGCAGGTGCTGAAGGCCATTTGGTTCAGGACTCATCCCTCAAATGTACAGAAATGTCCACATCAGCACCAACTTCCCACTTTATCAAAAGCATTACCAAAAATTGGTCAGCAAATAACTTTAAAAGAAAAGGAAATCAATAAACTTTTTATGCAATTAGAGAATTACAATAACCCTAAGGTTCCACAAATGACTATTTTCTAGAGTTATTTAAAATTTCTTATGAACAATTTTCTCATTTTGGAGTCCTGAATTAGTATTGCTTATTTCCCCTCTAATTTATTTATTTATTTTTAATTTACAACATTCAATTCCACAAGCTCTTGAATTCCAAATTTTCTCCCCTCCTTCCTCTCTCCCTACCCCAAGATGGCATGCAGTCTGATAAAGGATCTACATATATATTCACATTAAATGTATTTTCACATTAGTCATGTTACAAAGAAGAATTATAACCAATGGAATGAACCACAAGAAAGAAGAAATAAAAGAAAACAAAAAAGAGGGAGAGTAAATTAGTATGCTTCGATCTGCATTCAGATTCCATAATTCTTTCTCTGGATGTGGAGAGCATTTTCCATCATGAGCCTTTTGGAGTTGTCTTAGAACCTTGCATTGCTGAGAAGAGCCAAGTCTATAGATGAACCGGGTCTATAATATTGTTTCTATAGGTTCATTGTATTTTGTCTTTAAATGAACAAAGGAATTGACTAAGTCTTTTATCTTAATGTTTACATTTGATAATCAATACTTGTTCACATTATTCATTTTGTGGTATATCAATGTCCACATTGGAGGAAAAAGGAGAGAGAGTCCACCTCTGAAGCTGTGTCTTCAAATGAGATTTACTGAAAAATATCCTGGCCAAGTCTCAGAAAGTGATGAGACAGTTGTCTAAATCTTCAAGTTTGTATGTAGAGTATTTATTTAAGCAGAGAGAGAGAGATAAATGTTAGCAGCCCCCCCCCAAGGTGACATCCTATATTTCTCTTTTTTTTCTAATAAAAAGGTCTCATCTCCGACGTGTAGCTATTATTTCTCCTACTTCCCAGGAGTTCTGCATCATTGATTGGTGAGGAAGGAAGATATTTTCTGTTGTCTTCGTTTTCTGATCTATATTTTGCCATCTTTGAGACTTAAAATTAGTAGAGTGAAATGAGAAAGAAAACAAAGGGAGAGAAGAGAATTACCCCACCCTCCACCATGAATAACTTTGCATCTGTTCCCATAAAGATGGGGCCTTGTCCTCATGACCTAGATTAAACTCTGAGAAACTCTATCCCAAGAGCTCACATCTTATATAAGTGGTTTTTGGCTTATGATTAGTAAGACCCAGGGTAAAACAGAGAGCAAAGGTGTCAAAGTTTGTTCATGATCTGAATTTTTATGTAAAACCTTTTCTGATCCCTTTGTTAGAGCCTTCTCTCAGATTAACTTGTTGTTAACTACTTTGATTGGCATCTTGCCAATGGCGGAAATTGAGGGTAGCTTGGTGCTCATACTGTGGAACAACCTGTTGATTTGGTTGCATCTTGCAAAGTATTAGTCCTGGAATTATAGTAGTTCTGAACTCTGTTGAAGGTCTGGGGCCTCATCTGGCCTGGTAGATACTTTTCCTTGGTAAACCAGCATTGTGACCCAGGCTAGAAAGAGCTCCCTGGGGTGTTGAGAGTTAAACTGAGCCATAATAGGCTCTAGGATTTTAGCCTCTGAGTAAGGAGGTGGGGTGAGATTCAGAGCTCTGGTCAGATCTGGGGGACAACTTGCCCTATGGAGGGCTATTGCTTCCTCTTCTTAGGACAGGGATTGGAGACATGTGAGAAGGTGGTGGGGTGTAACAGCTACTGTTGATATACTTTCTTCCATTCATTTTTCTATCTCTGATGTCAAAATTTCATTTAAATAGGTCATATTGGAATTGTTTTTATCTGCATCCCATATCATTTTCTCCCTAATTTTATTCTTTCATCTACCTTTGTATTAATATTGGTCTTTTCACTAACTAGTCTATATAATTTGACTGTATACACTGGTAATTCAGAAGTGACTGCTAAATCAGTAGCAAGTCATTTCCTATCTGCTGAAATATAATCAACTTATTTTTGTGATTTACTTGCTGCTCACCATGCCTAGTGCCATCTGAGTCTTTCTTTAAAGAAAATATTCCTAAGTAAAGGCATGAAATTTCTTTATAGTCTATAAGACTTTGGTCTATTTCATTTTCTACTACTAGACCACATACATACAACCATATATGTACACATATACACACACCTATATGTGTATATATCTATATACATGTGTATATGTGTATGTACATATACATACATACATATTATATATGCTTTTCATTGTATCAGAGTATATGCTGATTTAACTTGTAAGTTCTTATCAAGCTCTTCACAGAATTTTTCAATATCTTCATTCTCCACAGCAGATATTAATATACAAATAACAGTTATTTTCATGGTGGCGTTCTTGAATGATGTAATGTTCCTTTTGGATAGAGGCCCAATAAAACTATCAGCTCTTTTACAAACCTAAGAAGAACCAATGGACCAATTCCTTTCAGCTCCAACTTCTTTCTTCTTTTTCATTTAGAGTGAGAATGTCAAGAAGGATACAATTTAGTTCTTCAGTGCTTGATTCCACATTTAAGGTTCCAAATGTTAAGTAAATTTTTATAGATGGTCAAAAATTGGTGACTCTTCACACCCTCTGCCTGATTTTTCTGCTACTTTGTCACTATCACTGCAGAAGCATAAGGAGGACTGACAGGACTGAGGGTCATTTTATATTTTTCTTTGTTTCGTTTGTGGCTATATCTCAACAATTTGTCACTATGCATCTGGCCTCCTCCTAAAGAACTTCTCCATATGTAGGCAGTTTGTGTCTCAGAAAGCAAACACAATCTTTTGCCTTAACCAAACTTGAAATCATGATATCACTTGCCAGGGCTTAGGATCATAGTCTGCATAGATAGCCTTTGAGAATCCAAGGTCACATATAGCTACCTAGATGATAATAACAGCAATATAATTGAATAATAATAAATTAAAATAACGATTATGAGAACTAATATTTATTTAGCTCTAGCTATGTATCAATCACTGTGCTAAGCACTTTACAAATATCTCATTTGATACTCACAATAAACCTTGGAGGAAAGGTGCTATTATTATTCCCATTTTTCAGATGAGGAAACTGAGGCGATTTTGGAGTAGATTTTGTGAAGCAAAGAGTGGGTTCAAATAGACAATGTCTGAAGGTGGGGAAAAGTTGATATAAGCATTGACATATTACTGCATGTGGATAGAATTAGGGGATTGGATAACTACTATACCAATGAATGATATCAAGTTCTCCTTTATATTTTCTATGAGAGAGGTATATTCAAATTGCTGATCTTTGCTTCTATGTCCAGAGGAAAGAGGTGCTACTCAGGAATCCAATTAGTTAATCTACTCCAACTGAGTCCTAGGTAAACTTACTTGAATTACCTCAGAAGGCTTTTGCCCAGGGCTCTATTTCGCACCTTTGATGGGTTTACTGGACTGGATGTCAGGAGTCTTGGGTTTTACTTCTAGTTTTCCACTAACTACCTATATGTCTTGGCTAAAACATTTAATCTCTAGATTTTGTTTTTCTTTTCCTTCCTTCTTTCCTTTCCTTCCCTCCCTTCCTTCCTCCCTCCTTTCCCTCCTGCTTTGCCTCCTTTGTTCCTTCCTTCCCTCCCTCCCTTCCTTTCCTCCTTCCCTCCCTCATTCCCTCTTTCCTCCCTCCCTCCCTCCCTTCCTTCCTTCCTTCCCTCCTTCAATCCCTCCTTCCTTCCTTCCTCGTTTCCTCCCTTCTTTCTTCCCTCCTTCCCTCCCTCCCTCCCTCTCTCCTTTCTTTCTTTCTTTCTTTCTTTCTTTCTTTCTTTCTTTCTTTCTTTCTTTCTTTCTTTCTTTCTTTCTTTCTAT
>NW_027185887.1:2043904-2092316 GCF_028583685.1 Petaurus breviceps papuanus | reverse complement strand
CTTTCTTTCTTTCTTTCTTTCCTTTCTTTCTTTCCTTCTTTCTTTCTCCATTTCTTTCTTCATTTCTTCAGAAGTTCCTTCTACAATTGCTATAATTGCTAAGGGCCTCCCCCCTCTAAGTTTCTCTGACTCTTGAATGATAAGACAAGAGTAGCTGACCGTCTCCTGAATACTCTTCTTCATGGTTTGGCATCTCAGGAATTTTCTAGAAGACTTTTGACCCTGGGTGAATATGTTTGCATCTATAAGCATGTAGCTGTATAGACAGCTGCTAATGTTCGCAAAGCTGAAGTGAAGGAATTTTCCAGTTACTGCAAAATGAAAATTGAAGCCAAGATAGACTATGCAGTGTCTACATGACGTAAGAAATGAAAGCTTTTAAGAAGCAAATCATCAAGTTTAGCTTCTGGGCTAATAGCAAAATGGCATTTCTAAAAAAGAGGGAATATGACAATGAGTTCAAATCTGTTCATCTTAAATTTATAAATGCATCACTTTATTGGACCATTTGTCCATTTTTATAAGTTGATTTATGATAACTGTAATGTGATTCATCATGTCATCTTGTAAATAAATGTGACACTTCATTAAACACGGTAATCAAATTTAAGCAGTTCCACTTTCATGTTAACAACTGAGACCTTTACAATTCTATTGCTCCAGAGATACTCCCCCAATAATGAATGCAGCACAGAGGAGAGAGGAGAGCACTGGGGTATTTCCAAAGGGGTGGGGGAAAACACTTTTGCAAGCAATCAGTAATGAAATTAATAACAACCAGCAATTTGGTGTAACTAAGTTTATTATTTTAGTATGACTAGACCTTTGAGGAGGGAGGGTATTACCAGTTATGTTAATAACAATTAAACTATTAGATCTCGGTATATCTGTTACCAGGCTAAGAGAAGCTCTTCGAGACTGCATTTCAGGAGGACATTTTTCATGCTATTTTTGTATTTGCCATCTGGAATGACACTGCAAGCTGGCAAACAGAAGAATAATGTGAGATATTTCCATCACATAGAGTTAGTTACGGATTCATCGGGGAATGTGAGCATCTGAACATCAGTCAGATAACCGTAATTATCCCAACTTTGACCTTCTTGGAGGGTTCAAGCAGCCTCTGTGTTATTAATGTTTGTTTCCTTTTGGAAGGAAGCATACGTCGCATGAGTGATATGCACTGAGGAGACGTGCACCATGCAAAATGCAACAAAGAGCACTACAGTATGACTAAGGAAGCAAGTTGGTACAGTAAAGGGGCCCTTTATTTAACTGTACCTTCCAGCAACATCCCATTTTTACCTGTCTTCTGTGTGATGGCATTTTGTAGAGATCCTAATTCTTAAAGCTTCAAGCATACTCTTACCTGGCTGATGCTATCTATCATACCCATTTATGTATAGCTTATTTCAAATTGATAAATTTCCAGTGAGGGCTCAGGAATGGAATATCTGAAAGATACTGGGTAAAACATTTAGCACTTCAAATATACAGTAGGAACTTCTCCATTCTACTGACACCACATTGAAGTTTCAGAATAGAAAAGAGTATCAACCTTGCCTTGAACCAATATTGCTTTTGTCTGTGAATTAGGAATAGACCAATGACAAATGAATAAGACACAGTTTCAATAGCACCTTAACTTGAAGTCTCAGAAATTTTAAATACATTGAGAATTTCTGAGATTTATATTTTCTGAAGGTTGGTTTACAAGATAAACAAAAACAAAGAACAAGAAGAAAAATCCTAGAAACCATATTTATCTGATACTAATCATCTGAGTAAAAGGAAAAAAAAAACTTCCTCATTCTTCTTTTCACATAGACTAGAGGTTTACTTATCTGGCAGGGTCTGGGAATGAACCATTACTCACACATGAATTTTCAAATTGTCTAAAACATTACTTTAAGTATACTTAAAACAATTAATTTGGGGTGAAAGTATTTATGAAATACATTAATTCTTCTTGATTTTCTTAAACATGGAATCCAAAATGTAATTTAACCCATTCTTGAAACTCCAGGATCATAACTGAATCATGGAATGTCAGAATTGGAAGAGATATTAGAAAGAGATTAACTATCTTAACTCCTATTTTACAGATGAAGCAACTGAGGGCAAGAAATATTAAGCGATACTCAAGATCACAGGGTAATTTTGTAGAAAAGTTAGGATTAGAACCCAGCGGGACTTCATGATGAGAATCAATAACTTTGTTTTTTTATAATAGTATAGTCGTTCACATGTGATTATGTAAACCATTTCCCCCCTATGCTAAATGGCTCTATGCTGTCATATTCTTTAAAAATAAAAGACAATTTATTATGAATTAACTTTTAATATCAACAGTCAATTAAACATACATTTATAGCTAGTCACATAAAAATTAATTTCTTTTACAGAATGTCCATTGCTATGATTTTTAATAGCTTGTTATTGGATTCAGAAAACATTAAACTCCACAAGAGTGGAGCCCATGACTTTTCTAAATTTCATAGGCACTCTGGTAACTAGCATCATGCTGTTTTCAATTTCTGTTTGTTAAGTTGAACTGAATTAATTAATTCTTTCATTCAAAAACATTTATTATGTTCCTATTATGTGCCAGGAACAGTGCTAGTTTCTGGTGATACAAAGACAAAACAAAACAATTATTGACCTTAAAGAGTTGAAATACAGTTGGGAAAAACACACTAGATAAATAGAAATTATATGAAGATTAATTGGGTATGAGGCTCCACTAACTATTCAAAATCAGTACAGGCTTCATGTAAGTGATAGAATATGAACTGAAGCTGGAAGAAACTAGGGATTCTTTGAAATAGAAATAAAAAGGAGGGAGTGCTTTCCAGGTAAGGGAACAGCTTGTGAAAAGGATGAGGAAAATGGAAGATGCCATGTATGGGATAGAGCTGTAGGGCAATTTGGCAGACAAGAAGAGTAGAAAGTTAAGTGAGAACCTGATTATCAAGGGCTTAAAGTCCAAATGGTGAAGTATGTATTTGATTTTTTGAGGAATAGAGCATTATTAGAGCTTCTTAAGTAGCAGAGTAATATGGTCCAACCTATCCTTTGGTAATATCATTTTGGGAGCTAAGTAGAGAATGTATTTGGAAAGAATAAAGACTAGGTGAAGGGAGATGAATTAGGAGACTATAGCAAGAGTATAGCTTATATATCTCAATATATAATATATATATATATATAATATAATATATATCTCAATAGCCAATGAGAAGTGAGTGGGGACTGAATTGAGGTGGCAACTCTGTCAATGCAGATAAGGAGATGGGTGAGACAGATGGTGTGGACATAGACTCACCAAGACTTGATATCTGATTAGGTATGGGTGAAAAGAGAGGAGGCTAATCCAATGATTCCTAACTAAAGCTACACTGTGGACTGATAAAACAAAACAAAACAAAACAAAATTCTTCTGTGGTCTTCTCTTCAGCATAGTAACCCTAAGCAACTCAGAGGACTGGGAGCTGGAGCTTGAAAGAACATAGTACCATAAGAATCTGCAGAAAAGAAAATGAAGGAAAAGAACTTATACACACACACACACACACACACATATATATATAAATACACACACATATATATGTATATATACTATATGCTTAACATTTATAATAAAAACCTAATATGTTATATTTGAATGTTGCATGTGGGTGTGCATGTATATTTATATATACATACATATAACACACACATATATGCTTAGAGTTAAGGACTTTTGGTAGTTAAAGTTTTATGAGATAGTTAAAAACAAAAGATGGGCTTGTTCTAGACCCAAAATTTGCAATTGGGAAATATACTATCTTTTTCATTTTACAAATGAGGAAAATGAAACCCAGAGAGGTGATGTGATTTGTTTAGATTAGTATAACAAGCCAAGGACAGAAGATGGACTACTATTTTCCTTCTCTTCTCCTTCCATACTCTCTCCATTAGAAAATTCATTCATTCATACAGTTTCAAATGCCTCTTCTTTTAAGATGAATCCTAAATCTCCATCTTCAGCCTTTGACTTCTCTTCTAAACTATAGATCCACATCTCAACCTGGTTGTCCCATCAACACCTCAATCTCATCATACCCCCAAACTGAACATATACTATTTCCCGATTGAGTGTACTTCCTGATTTTACCCTATCTTTTCATGTCACCACAATTTTAAAGTAGCTCTTGCTTAAAATCTTTTACTTTTTCTAAACTTTTCATATTCAATCAGTTATCAAGTCCTGTTGAATCAATTGTCACTATAAGTTTTTTGAAGCATAAGGAAGGTTGTCCTTTGTGCTTCTTGCTTGCCACTTTTTGAAGGAAAAAATGTTACTTTATTTTTTGACAAGTAAATAGTAAAGCTTAATGTGCATGTGTAAGGAAAGAATTAATATTTTCTCCTAATGATTATGAGGAACCATGGTGGTACATTCAGATGCAAAAGAGATGAGACATCTGACTTTGGAAAAACCACTGAACCTATTTGAATCTCTACCAGGTTTATCAGAGAGCTCTCTACTGGGAATGACAAGTAGTACCTAAGGGAAACCAAGTTGGGAAGTACATGAAGCCCCATGGAGTAAGAGAGAAGAGGTGGAGACCTCCTCTCAGTGAATACCTAGACGAATTTACAAGCAGAAGTTTCCAGTTTTTAGATTTGGGTAGAGCTATTGGAACCAAGATAGAGAAAATGCTTCCTCCTCTCTATTCCTACCTAGAATACCTTAGAACAGATCCTCATTACTACTTGACTAAATAATTGCAATAACTTTTAACAGTTTTTCCTCCCTCCACATTCTGGTCCTCAAATCTCCTATTCAGAAAAATCATGCAATGTTTAGACTCCTTTGCCAGGCATTCAAGGCTCTCCTCTATCTACTATTACTCTGCCTTTCCAATCTTATATCACTTTACTCTACAAACTTGTGCCACTGCCCAATTGGACTACTCCATGTCATCAGATTGCATCTTATGATTTTTCTGCCTTCACGATTTTGTTACATTTGCTACCTCTTCCTAAAGTGCTCTACCTCTACCATTGTGCCTCTTTAATCCTTACCCATGCTTTTTTGTTGTTATCATAATTTCAGTTGTGTCTGACTCTTTTGACCCCTATTTGGGATATTTTTTGGCAAAGATACTGGAGTGGTTTGCCATCTCCTTCTTTAGCTCATTTTACAGAGGAGGAAACTGAGGCAGCATTAAGTGATTTGCCCAGGGTCACACAGCTAGTAGGTGTCAAGGGCAGATTTGAACTAAAGTTTTACTGACTCCAGGCCCAGTTCTCTATCCACTAAGCACCTACCTGCTCATACCTATGAATTTAGGCCCTGCTTAATTGCCCTCTTTCAGGGAGTGTTCTCTGATTGTCCCTATCAATATCAGTTTTCAATGAAACCACAAAGTTTTTGTTTTGCATTTCTAAGGCAATTGTGTTTGATTTCTAGGCCATTCACTATGTTAGTGTCTGATACTCCTACTAGACTCTAAGCTTCTTGAGTTCATGTGCAGTATCATGGGCAAACTTGGTTTCTCCCCCAACTTCCCATCACAATGCTCTTTATCACGTTGGTTATTAGTACACATTCTTTGGAAATGAAATGTTGCCAGAGGGCTAGGGACTTAGATACTAACCCTGGTTCGAAGCTGAGTGGATGTTTGGGCATGCCCCATCCTTCATCATTTAAGTCACATTGCTGCTTCCACATATGAATTTATTCCTGTCCTCAGGGACCTGAACTTGAGGTACTGAGTTCAGACATCTAACCTTTCTCCTTGTCACTTTCACTCCAACCCAGGTCCCTAGTGTTTGGAAAGTCAATATTTTCACCCATTTTACACTGCTTTATTACAATACTCCATGGAACAGGGAATCTAAATAAGTTGTACTTCCTTAGTACTATGGCTAACAAAGTCAGAATTCCTTGTCCCCTAGTCCATGAGATTTGTAAGTGTCATCTACAATATTAAAGACTTCTGTCCTTGCTAACTCTCCCTATCCTCTTGATGCCTCCAGCTCAACCCTATGCTCCTCTTTTTGTCCCTTTTCTATTCTTCCTTTTCGTTGTGCTTACTGGAACACTTGCTCTAACATCCTAAAATTCTTTTAAGTCTCTTTCTAGTTCTCATTATCAGAAATTTTTCTTTCTTCGGAAGATACTTCACACCTGATTGTCCATCTCAAAGATGGCTTCTCTTTCTCTTATGTCCTCCAGTATACTAGAGCAACAGAAGGACTTGACATATTACTTTTACTACCCTCACATATTTCCTCTTTCCCTCTGTAGTTAATGATTACTCCTTTCCTGAAGTTTAATACATTCATCAACCCTCATTTATAAAATCTCCTACCCCCCACCCCAGGTCAGTACTTGGCTATAGTCTTCTGCAATACCCCCAATCCATATTTGGGGACTAATGTAAGTGGTGATAATTTTTTTTCTGTTCAAATTTTTAATTTATTTGTTTTTAGTTTTCAACATTCATTTCCACAAGATTTTGTTATATTTTTTTTCTCTCCCTGTCTTTCCCCTACCCCACCCCAAAACAGAAAACCTAGTGAATACCCCTTCCCCCAATCTGTTCTCTCTTATATCCTCCCCCTTCACTCCCTAACTTTCTAGTATGGCAAGATGGGTTTCTATACCCCAGCATCTATAAATCTTATTTCCCAGTTGCATGTAAAAAAACACTTTTTAAGCATTTGTTTTTAAAACTTTGAGTTCCAGATTTTTTTCTCTTCTTCCCACCTCACCCACCTCCACTGGGAAGATTAGCGATTCAATATAGATTGTGTATGTGTAGTTACCCAAATGATTTCCATAGTAGTTATATTGTGAAAGACTAACTATATTTCCCTCCCTCCTATCCCTCCCCCCACTTATTCTATTTTCTCCTTTGACCCTGTCCCTTTTCAAAAATGTTTTCTTCTAGCTACCCTCTCCCCCAATCTGTCCTCTCTTCTATCCTCCCCCCTCTTATCTTCTACCCCCCCCTATTATCCTGTAGGGTAAGATACCCAATTGAGTGTGTATTTTATTCCCTCCTTAGGCCAAATTCAATAAGAATCAGGTTGTCCCATTCCCTTTCACCTTCCTGCTCTTCCCCTCCATTGTAACAGTTTTCTCTTGCCTCTTTTATATGAGATAATTTACCCTAATCTATCTCTCCCTTTCTTCTTCTCCCAATAAATTCCTCTCTCACCTCTTAATTTTATTTTTTGATATCATCCCATCATATTCAACTCATCCTTTGTCCTCTGTCTATGTATACATGAAACTACAAATGCCCACACTCACATATATATTTGTACATATACATCTTCCTATACATATATACATAAATACACACACACACACACACACACACACATATATATATATATTCCCTTCAGCTATTCTTATACTGAGAAAAGTCTTATGAGTTACAGTTATCATTTTTCCATGTAGGAATGTAAAAAGTTCAACTTTAATAAGTTCCTTATGATTGTTTACCTGTTTACCTTCTCATGCTTTTCTTGCTTCTTTTATTTGAAAGTCAAATTTTCTATTCAACTCTGTTTTTCTTATCAAGAATGCTTGAAAGTCCTCTATTTTATTGAATGACTATATTTTTCCCTGTAGCATTATACTCAGTTTTGCCGGGTAGGTGATTCTTGGTTTTAGTCCTAGCTCCTTTGACCTCTGGAATATTATGTTCCAAGCCCTATGATTCTTTAATGTAGAAGCTTCTAGGTCTTGTGTTTTCACAATACTCAAATGGTTTCTTCCTGACTGCTTGCAATATTTTCTCCTTGACCTGGGAACTCTGGAATTAGGCTATAATATTCCTAGGGGTTTTCTTTTGGGGATCTTTTTCAAGAGTTAATTGGTGAATTCTTTCAATTTCTATTTTGCCCTCTGATTTTAGAAATCAGGGCAATTTTGCTTGATAATTTCTTGAAAGATGGTGTCTAAACTCTTTTTTTTTAAATAATTGCTATCAGATAGACCAGTAATTTTAAAATTATTTCTCCTGGATCTATATTCCAGGTTGGTGATTTTTCCAATGAGATATTTTACATTGCCTTCTATTTTTTCATTTGTTTGGATCTGTTTTATAGTATCTTGATTTTTCATAAAGTCATTAGCTTCCAATTGCTCCAATCTAATTTTGAAGGAGTTATTCTATTCAGAGAGTTTTTGAAATTCCTTTCCAAGCTGGAAAATTCAGCTTTTGAAGGCATTTTTCTCCTCATTGGCTTTTTGGACCTCTTTTGCCATTTCAGTTAGTCTATTTTTTAAGGTGTTATTTTCTTCAGTGTGTTTTGCGGTCTCCTTTAGTAGACTGTTAACTCATTTTTCATGATTTTTTTGCATCATTCTCATTTTTTTCCCTCCACTTCTCTTACTTGATTTTCAAAATCCTTCTTGAGCTTCTCCATGGCCTTTAACCAGTTCATATTTTTCTTGGAGGCTTTTGATTCAAGAGTTCTGACTTCAGTGTCTTCCTCCCACTCCATGCCCTCATCCTTTTTGATCCCCCAAAATATTCTATGGTCTGTTTGTGCTTCAGTTTCTAGCTCATAATAGCAGCCAATTACTTGACTTTTGAACTCTTTACCACAGTAGATCTCTGCTTCCAGAATGGAGAGAACTATGTCCCAAGTTGCTGGGATTTTTGCATCTGCCAGAGCTATTAGACAGGTTCCCTTTCTACAGCCCCGACAGGCTGTAGTTCACTGGTCACATACTCCAGGACCACCAGCCAGGACCACCAGCCAAGACCGCTATTTGGATTCAAGCTGGTCAAAGTAAAATCAATTATTCTCTGAATGGTCACTTGGTCCCCCTACAATCTGCAGTCTAGGACCTCCAGAAGCAGCCATTTGCAGTGGCTGCAGCCACTGTGCCTCCTCTGCTTCTTGTTCTGGGGGCACTAGATGGACCACGCTTCCCCTGTTCCAAGCAAAGTTCCACACTGACCTTTTGCATTTGTGGATTGAGAAGTCTGGAAACCCCTATAGTTGCTGGTGATTTACTCTTGTGAAGTTTGCTCCAGCCACCACTGCTGGTTGGAGCGGACCTGGGGCTAAAACTGCAAGCTCATGTGGGGCTGGGCTTGGCTCTCTGTGTGCTGTGATGGACCCTTCTTGCCAGCCTGCTGGGCTTCCTTCAACAGAAGATTTGTTTCTCCCTGTTATTTTGTGGGTTCAGTAGCTCTAAAGTTTGTTTAGAGTCATTTTTTACATGTATTGGAGGAGGTGGAAGCCAGAGCCACATGGAAGTCCTGTTTCTACTTGGCCATTGTGGCTCCACACCGATGATGATTTTTTGAACATAGTTATTTAATGAATCTCCTCCGGTCCTATATCTGTATCTTCTCACCCTCATCAATAATTGTCCTATTTCTATGACTTTAAGTATTAAAATTACTCTTTGTAATCATAAAATGTTTTCTTCCATCCCTTTTTCTGCCTCATTGACTAAAAAAAAAAAAAAAAAACAACCAAAATACCAGTCTATCACTTCTGCTTTGTTCTAATTTCCCTCTTGAACCTATAATTTAAAAAATACTTTCAGCATTAATCCTCCACCTTTGAGAGTTTTGGTCCCCTTTCCTTCTGTTATTCAAAGTGTACTAATTTTCAAACTTGGGTTAAACCCACCACCCCTCCAAAATGCTGTTTAACACTGCCAGGAAAGAAGAAATGGAGCCACAGCATCCACTACAAATTCAGATAGTCTAATCTTAAAGTCTGCATGGCAGTGCTTTCTGCTTTTTGAATCTAACCCTCTCCCCTAAGATGCTCTTCCAAATCTCTTCTACTCTTCTCAAGCCTCCAATACAAACTTGACTGCCTAGCCTTTTTGTCTCAGCAGATGTGTGTGCCTAATAATTCCCTTGAAAAAAATAGACAATTTATCATAAGCTCCTTGAGTTTTTCTATTTCATTCTATCTAGATACATTTTATCCCTCTTTTCCAACTGTAGCAAGGTTTCATTGACCTATAAGGGACATCACATGGAACTCAGAGTACTACTCAGAGTAGTTTTCCTGGTCCTGGTCAACCTCATGGGAGCTTTGAAGTCAGCTTCCAAGTGTGAATAATTCAGAGCTAAAAGTCTTTCATTCTGAGATGAGCTTTGAAAGGATCTAAAAATTCTAAGATTCAGAAGTGAAGAAGGACACTCCAGGCAGAGAGGACAGCCTATATGTAAAGTTATAGATGCAAGAGATGTAATGTCATGTATGGGGATATGAGAGAAAAAAAGGGAATGATCAACAGGAGACATAATCAGAGGAAGCAAGAAGGGATGTAATCAAATAATACAAGTATAAGATAAGGGCTGTGGTAAGAAAAGATTGCCTCTTCCTAAGAGACTCATCTATACTAAGAAAATCCCCCCCAAAAAATAAGTTTACCATCAACCTCTGTAATATTAAAATGAAAGGCAAGACTTTTTCTAATTTCTTATTCTCATGGACCTTTCTGTATCTTCTTATACTCTTAGTTGTGTCCTCCTTGAAGATATTTTCTTCTCCCCTAGACTACCAATTTAAAAAATTACTAAAAAAAAACACCTAAACAACTTAAAAGGAAAAAATTAAAAAAAAAAAACTTTATCAAAGTGGCAAGATATCAGATAAGTCCACATGAATCTTTAGCATTTCTATATATTACCAAAAAAACCCAGATTCAAGACACAGAAAGAGAAGTTCTATTTAAAATAACTATAGACATTATAAAATACTCACGAGTCTATCTGCCAAGACAAACCCAGAAACTATATGAACACAGTTGCAAGACATTTTGTCACAAATAAGGTCAGACTTAAAAAAATGGAAAATATCAATTGCTTATGTGCAGGCTAAGGCAATATAATAAAAATGGCAATTCTACCTAAGTTAATTTACTTATTCAGTGCCACAGCAATCAAACTATCAAAAAAAAAAACCCTATTTTACAAAGCTAGAAAAAAAATAACAAAATTCATCTGAAGTAACAAAAAGTTAGGAATATCAAGGGAATTTATGAAAAAAATGCAAAGGAAGATGACCTAGACAGGCTAGATCACAAACTATATTTATAAATCAACACTAATCAAAATTATCTAATACTAGCTAAGAAATAGAATGGTGTGTCAGTGTGATGGATTAGGTACATAAAACACAATAGTAAATTACTATATTAATCTAGTGTTTTATAAACCCAAAGATCCCAGTATCTGGGATAAGAACTCACTATTTGACCAAAAAAAATGCTGGGAAAACTGGAAAACAGTATGATAGGAACTAGTTATAGACCAGCATCTTGCATCATATACCATGATAAGGTCAAAATGGGTACATGTTTTACACTTAAAGGGTGATGCCTTAAGCAAATTAGGAGAGCAAGGAATAGTTTATCTGTCAGACTTATGAAGAAAGGAAGAAGTTTTGACCAAACAAGAAATGGAGAATATCATCAAACATAATAGATAATTTTGATTACATAAAATAAAAATAAAAACATTTTGCACAAACAAGATAAATGCAACCAAAATTAGAAAGGAAACAGAAAACTTGGAAACAATTTCTACAGCAAATTCATCTGATGAAGATCTCATTTCTCAAATATATAAAAACTGAGTCAAATTTATAAGATTATAAGTCACTCCCTAATTGATAAATAGCCAAAGAACATGAACAGGTAGTTTTCAGAGGAAGAAATTAAAGCTATTTATAATCATATGAAAATGTGCTCTAAATAACTATTGATTAGAGAAATGAAAATTAAAAAACCTCTGAGGTAGCACATCACACCTGTCAGATTGGCTAATATGACAAAACAAGAAAATCATAAATATTGTTGAAGGTATGGGGAAATTGGCACACCATTACATTGTTGGTGGAGTTGCAGATGGATCTAATCATTCTGAAAAGCAATTTGGAACCATACCCAAAGGGCTATAAAACTGTGCATATCTTTTGATCCAGCAATAACACTACTAGGTCTATATCCCAAAGAGATCATAAAAAGGGGGGAAAATCCAGATGTACAAAAATGTTTGTAGCATTGGAAATTGAGGGGATGCCCATCAAATGGTAAATGATTGAGCAAGTTGTGGTATATGAATACAATGCAATACTATTGTTCCATAAGAAATGATGTACAGGTGGATTACAGAAAAACCTGGAAAGACCTACATGAACTGATGCTTAGTGAAGTTAGAACAGGAGGAACATTGTATACAGTAACAGAAACACTGTGTGATGACCAACTTTGATAGATTTGGCTCATCTCAGCAATGCAATGATCTAAGACAATTCCCAGACTCATGATGGAAAATACTATCCATATCCAGAGAAAGAACTGTGGAGTCTCAATGCATATTGAAGCATACTATTTTATTTTTTTCTCATGGTTTTTCCCTTTTGTTCTGATTCTTCTTTCACAACATGACTAAGGTAGAAATATATTTAATATGATTATATATGCATAACCTATATTAGATTGCATGCCACATTGGGGAGCAAGGAGGAAATTTTTGAACTCAAAATCTTATAAAAATGAATGTTGAAAACTAAAAATCAATTAATAAAAATGTAAAAAAAATCTGAGATACCTCATTACACTTATCATATTGGCAAGTATGACAGAAAAGGAAAAGGATAAATATTGGAGAGGGTGTAGGAAAATTGGGACACTAATGCATTGTTGGCAGAGTTGTGAATTATCCAAACATTCCAGAGAGCAATTTGGAACTATATCCAAAGGACAATCAAATTGTGCATACCCTTTGATCCAGCAATACTGCTACTAGGTCTGTGTCCCAAAGAGATCATAAGAAAGGGGAAAAGACCTATGTATACAAAAACATTTTGCACCTTTTTTTTGTGGAGTCAAAGAATTGGAAATTGGGGGGATGTCAATTGGGAAATGGCTGAACAAGTTGTGGTATATGAATGTAATGGAATACTATTTTTCTATAAGAAATGATGAGCAGATGGATGTCAGGAAATTTCCAGGAAATCCTGGAAAGCCTTACCTGAAGTGATGCAAAAGGAAGTGAGCAGAACCAGGACAACATTATATATAGTAATAGCAATGTCGTAGGACGATCGACTATGAATAACTTAGCTTTTCTCAGCAATACAATGATCCAAGACAATTCCAGTGGATTTATGTTGGAAAATGTAATCCACATCCAGAGAAATAATGGAGGAGTCTGAATGCAGACTGAAGCATATGGTTTTCACTTTCTTTATCTTTTTTTCCTGTCTTTTTTTTCCTTTTGGTCTTTTTCTTCTTTCACTACATGACTAATATGGAAATATGTTTTATATGACTGAGCATGTATAATCTATTTAAAATTCTCTTTTTTTTAGAGCAATTGGGGTTAAGTAACTTGCTCAAGGTTACACGGCCAGGTGTTTCTGGGTGGGTGCTAAGTGTCTGTCCCCGGATTCGATCACAGGTCATCCCAACACTGGGACTGCTGCTCTTATTCGCTGTGCTACCTGGCTGCCCCATTTATTTAAAATTCTTACCATTTTAGCGAAGGGGAGGGAAAGAAGAGGAAAAAATTTTATACTCAAAATTTTTTTTAAATGAACATTTAAAATTGTCTTTACATATAATTGGAAAAATATTATTAAAAATGTTTTCTTCTATCTTGGATTTTGTGAGGCTACTCTCTCTTGCTTCTCTTCCTATTTATCAGATCAGTATTTCTCAGTGTTTATCATGGATCATAAATGGTCACCTGCTCCCTCAATGTGGGTGTTTCTCATAGTTCTAGCCGTGTATCCCTTCTTTCTCCAACACTCTCTCTTGGTGGATAAATTTGTCTCTTTGGATTCAAACATCATCTCTATTCAGAAGTCTCCCATAACTGCCTGGATTCATTCTATCTCACAAATGACATTCCTATTCCACTCACTTCCTGTTGACATTTGCGAATTGATATATTATTAACACCTAAAACTCAGTATGTTCAAAAAAGAGTGCTATTAACTAGCCCATTTTCTTTTCCTCCCCAATAAGTTTTTTTATTATGAAATATTTATTTATTATGAAATAATTATTTCATTAAATATTTTATAATTATACATAGAAAATTTAACATTTTGTTATGGGAATGGGAATTTAAAATCTTCCTTGCCCCTAGGCTCTTTGATAGGCTTAAGTGACTCTGAGAAACTTCCTTGATTTGAAAATATACTCTGCCCCCTAATAGACTGAATGTGGTCACATGAAGCCTGTGACAGGAGGCTTGGTTTTCAGGAATGCCCCCACCTTGGTGCTGTGTGATTGGGCAGTGGGTCAAGAGGGTTGTGACATTCTCTGACCCAGGAGAAGGCTATATATACCCTGATGTGAGGTTTTGTTTTGGGGTTCACTTTGAGAAGTGTTGTGTTATTTGACTAGATGAGACTCTGGGCAGCCACTGAGCTCCCCAGCTATAAAAACCCAGATGTTGGTGCTTCCCTCTCTGGTAACTGTGATTAGGTATGGATGTAATGGTCAGACAGTTGGAAGCCTGTCTGCTGAAATGTTTCTCTGTCTTCTTGTAACTTCTGCTTCTAATTTGTTTGTATTCTCTGAAGTTCAGGGTGCTGACTTTTTCCCCTGAACTAGGTAAATGATATGTTTGTTTGATTAAAGCAAGATTGTTAACCCATTTTTAGTTGCTTTCCTTTAGAAAAGCAGATCTAAAAACCTGTGTTGGCAGCCACCCTGGATATGCTGGGGTGTTTGCTACAACACATTAAAAAAATTGAGTTCCAAATTTTCTTCTTTCCCTCCTCCACATTGAGAAGGCAAGTAATTTAATATAGATTTTACATGTAACATTATGCAAAAAATATTTTCACATTAGTCATGTTGCAAAAAAGCCAAAAAAAAGAAAAATGAAGTAAAAAAATAAAAGCATGTTTTAATCTTATTCATTATCCAATGGTTCTTTCTCTTGTGGATAGCATTTTCATCATAAGTTCTTTGGAATTGTCTTAGATGATTATATTTATCAGAATAAATAAACATTTGCAGTTGTTAATTTCACAATATTATTATTGTAAATGTTCTTCTGGTTCTGCTTACTTCACTTTGCAACAGTTCATGTAAGTCTTTCCAGGTTTTTCTGAATGCATCTGGCTCATCATTTGCATCACAATCATATGCCAACTACTTGTTCGGTCAATCTCCATTTAATGGACATCACCTCAATTTCAAGTTCTTTGCACCACAAAAAGAGCTGCTATAAATATTTTTTGTACCTATAGGTCTTTTTTCCTTTTTCTTCAGTTCCTTGGGGACACAGACCTAGTAGCAGTATTGCTGGGTCAAATGGCATGGAAAGTTTTATAGACCTTTGTACATGTTCAAAATTGCTCTCTTGAATGATTAGACAAGTTCACAACTCCATAAAATGCATTAGTATTCCAATTTTTCTACAGCCTCTCCAATATGTCATTTTCCTTTTATGTCATGTTAGCTGATCAGATAGGCATGAGATGGTAGCTCAAGAATTGTTTTAATTTGTATTTCTCTAATCAATAATGATTTAAAGCATTTTTTTCATATGGCTACAGTTAGTTTTGATTTCTTCTGAAAATTGCTTCTTCATATCCTTTAACCATTTATCAGTTGACAAATGAGGCCTTAATCAGAGACACTTTCTGGAAAAATATTCCTCCAGTTTCCTGCTTTCCTTGAGTTCATTGGGTTTGTTTGTACAAAACCTTTTAAATTTGATGTAATAAAAACATCCATTTTACATCTTATAATGCTCTCTAAATCATATTGGGTCATAAATTCTTTCCTTATCCATTGATCTTATGGGTAAAACTTTTTGTAGTCCCCTACTTTGCTTATGATATCATGCTTTAGTCTAAATCATGTAGCCATTTTCACCTTCTCTTGATATAATGGTGTGAGACACTTATTTTCTGTTAAACTCCTTTCCAGTTTTCCCAGTAATCTTTGGTCAAATAAATGAGTTATTTTCCCCAAATCTTGGATCTTTGGGTTTGTCAAATTGCTGTGTTCATCTACTACTGTGTATTGTATATATAATCTATTCCACTAATAGAGTACTCTATTTCTTAGCCAATGTAAAGCCACACACAAGCAGCTTTCCAGAGAATTGCTGCTGTGAACAGCATTTAAAGTTCTGATTATTATAGTGAACACTCTATTTATTCAATAACAAATCAGAGCAAAACATTCACAGAAAATCAAGGTACAGCATTCATAATGTTACAACTTATCACAGAAAATCAAAATACAGCATTCACAATGACATCACTAAAATGGCCACATAGTTTTCACCAAAGTGGTCACAATAGTTTTCAGCAAAGTATAATCTTTTAGTAACTCAATCATTCAATCATCCTTAAGGGTCACAAAATACAATATTCATTTGTTTTTATGATTACTTTGCTGTACTAAAATTTGAGATCTGGCACTGCTAGGACACCTTCCTTCACATTAAAAAAAATGACTCCTTTCATATTCTTGACCTTTTGTTCTTTCAGATGAATGTTGTTATTATCTTTTCTAGCTATATAAAATAATTATTTGGTAATTAGGTTAGTATGACACTGAATAGATAAATAAAATTTGGTAGAATTTCCATTTCAAGCATATTGGGTTGGCCTACCCATGAACAATTAATATTTTACTAATTATTTAGACATGACTTTATTTGTGCAAAAAGTGCTTTATAATTATGTTCATGCACTTTCTGAGTTTATCTTGGAAGGTAGACTCCCAAGTATTTTGTATTGTCTGCAGTTATTTTTAATTGAAATTTTATTGTCTGGGATTCTCTGTCAGCAAAGAATGATGTTTTTGTAGAAATTCACTTATGAATCCATCTGGTCTTGACAATTCTGACTTTTAATCCATTCTGCTATCCATTTTTATTTTATAGGTGATTTTATCCCATTCACAATTAGGTTACAATATTATACTTTTTTATTGTTTATCCTTTTCTCTCTCTCTCTCTCTCTTTCTCTCTCTTTGTCACTCTCTCTTTCTCTTTTGCTTCTGATTACTGCTTTCCTTAATCCTCCCTCCCTTCTATCACTTTTCCCATTCTCTTATCTCCTTCCCTTCCAACTTTCCTATAATATAGGGTAGATTTTTCAACCTAAGTGAGCTTGTATATTATTCTCTCTTTGAGCCAATCCTGATGAGAGTAGGGTTCAAGAATTGCTTAACCACCCCCAACATTTCACTCTTTATTTTAAAACATCTTCCTTTTATGCATCATTTATGTGAAATAATTTCCCCCATTCTTCTTCTCCCTTTCCCCTTCTCCCAGTGTATCCCTCTTTCTCACCACAATTTTATTTTTTGGAAATCATCCCATTAAATCCAACTCATACCCATTCCCTCTATCATTGTATATTCCTTACTGTTCTAATAAAGTTTTTAAGAGTTACAAGTATCATCATCTCATATAGGAATGTAAACAATTTAACCTTAATGAATTCATTATGGTTTCTCTTTCATGTTTACCTTCTTGTGCTTCTATTAAGTCTTGTATTTGAAAGTTATATTTTCTATTCAGCTCCTTCTTTTGTTCAGGAATATTTGAAAATTCTTTATTTCATCAAGTATCTAATTTTTCCCCTAAAGAATTGCACCTAGTTTTCCTAGGTAGGTTATTCTTGATTATAATCTTATCTTCTTTGCCTTGTAGAATATCATATTCTAAGCCCTCTGAGTCACTAATGTGGAAACTGCTAAATCTTCTGTGACCCTGACTGTGGCTTCATGATAATTTGAATTGTTTCTTTCTTATTTCTTGCAATATTTTCTCCTTCATCTGGAAGGTCTGGAATTTGGCTATAATATTCCTGGGAGTTTTCATTTGGGTATCTCTTTCAAGTTGTGATTGGTGGATGTTTTTAATTTGTGTCTTACCCTTTGCATCTAGGTATCAGGGAAGTTTTCCTTGACAACTCCTTGAAAGATGATGTTCAGGTTCTTTTATTTTTAAAATGACTTTTACATAGTCTAATAATTTTTTAAATTGTCTCTCCTCAATCTATTTTCCAGGTTAGCTGTTAGTCCAGTGGATTATCTCACATTTTCTTCTCTTTTCTTCATTCTTTTGACTTGGATTTTTTTTTTGATGTCTTATGCAGAAATTAACTTCCATTTGACCAATTCTGCTTTTTAAAGAGTTCTTTTCTTCAATGAATTTTTGTACCACTTTTTCTATTTGGCCAATTCTGCCTTTTAAAACTTTCTAATCTTCAATGGATTTTTGTACCTCTTTCAGCATTTGGCCATTTTTAAGGTATTATTTTCTTTAGTATTTTCTGTGTCTTTTTTTGTGCCTCTCTTTTAATAATATTCTTGCATGACTCTCATTTCTTTTCCTAATTATTCCTCTATTCTTTTATTTGCTTTTAAAATACTTTTTGAGATTTTTTCCAGGAATTCTTATTGTGCTTGTGTCAAATTCACTTTTTTTTCTTTGAGACTTTGCATGTAGGTGTTTTGATATTGTTGTTTTCTTCTGAGTTTGTATCTCTATCTTCTCTTGCACCATAGTAACTTTTAATGATCAGGTTCTTCTTTGTTGTTGTTTGCTCATTTTCCCAGCTTATTTCTTGACTTTAAACTTTATATAGAAGTTGGGTTCTGATTCTGGAGTAGAGGGGTTACTGTCTCAAAATTAAGGATTTTTGTGCTGTTATTTTCAGAGTTAGTTATGTGTGTCTGTAAGTTGTTGGTGCTTCCAAAATGGTATGATATAAGGGGTGGCACTGCTCTCCTGGACAGTGCTCTGGTCTTTTCCCATGAAAGAACCTTGTTTCTCTGTACCTTTAAGTGCTAGTATTTCTCTTGACCCTAGAACTCTGGCAAGGTCCCCTGTTCTTCTGCAGACAAAAGCACTAATCCTTCTTTCTTCCTTACAACTGAGATCAGAGTTCCTAGTCCCTCATATATAACCATTAGCACTCCTCTGTGCCCTGCAACTGTGCCCTGTAATTGTAACTGCTTTCCTGCAGACCCAAGTGCTATTCTTCCTTTTGGCCCTGAAATTGCTACCCGGAACATTGTATGGACAACTAGACAGTGTCCTGTAATCCCTTTATGATTCCCTTGCCCTCTGTAGGTTGAGAGCTCTCAAAGCTGCTGCCACTGTAGCAGCCACTTCCAAGGCCTGCTACTGGCATTGCCACTGCATGGCCTGCACTACAATCCCAGCCCAATCACCACCTGTGAGGTAGACCTTCCATGATGACTTCCTAAGTTGTCTTACATTGGAAAATCATTTCACCTCAACCTTATGTTGGATGTGCTTTTCCAGAATTCAATTTAAGGCATTTCTTTAATTTTTTGTAGAGGGGAATTGTTTGAAGACTTCAGGTGAGTTTCCGCCTTTACTCCACTACCTTGGCTTCACCCAACCCATATATTTTCTAAGAGTCTTTCTTTTGGTGGCACCATCATCATCCTAGTCACCCAGGTTTGCAATCTTCAAGTCATTCTTGACTCTTCCCTCTCCATCATTTCCTATATCCAATCAATTACCAAGTCTTGCCAACTCTGATTCCACAATATTTCTCACATCATCCCCTCCTCTCTATTTACATACCCATCATATAAGTAAATTTAACCCTTATCATCTTTTGCCTGAGGCCTCCTTCTAGGTCTCCCTGCCTCCAATATATTCCTACTCCAGTGCCTCCTACACACAGCAGTCAAAATAATTTTAGTAGATCACATTACTCTTCTGTCAAAAAATAAAAACAAAACAAAAACAAAAACCTTCAGTGACCCTCCATTGCCTCTATGATAAAATACAAACTTTTCAATCTGACATTTAAGTTTTCCATAACTTGACTCCCATTTACCATTTCAGACTTATTCCCCTTCAATCCTCTTTAGGGCCATATTAGAATATTAGCTTTTGTTTAAACCTAACATTCAATCACCTACCTCCATGCATTGGAGCAAACTAACATGCAGGCTAAAAATGCACTCCTTTCTCCTTGTACCCTCTGACAATCACTATTTTATTTCAAAGATAAGCTCAGCTGTCATTTTCTCCCTGTTGCCTTCTCTACTCCTCTCCATTAGTGCTCTCTACTCAAATTAATTTGTATCATGCTTTTATGTGTATATATTATATCCCCCCAGTAAAATGTAAGAACTCTTAGGGAAGAGACTGTTTCATGTTTGTTTTTTGTTTGATATCCCTAGCATATGTCACAGTAGCTGCCATACAGTAGATATTGTACTTGTTGAACTGAATTGTTTAATCAATTTAAATTGAAATCTTATTTCAGAAAAACTTGAAAAGACTTACATGAACTGATGCTGAGCGAAATGAGCAGAACCAGAACATTGTACACAATAGCAGCAACATTATGTGATGATCAACTTTGAAAGACTTAGCTCCACTCAGCAATGCAACGATCTAAGACAATTCCAAAAGACTAAAGATGGAAAATGCTATACACACCCAGAGAAAGAACTACAGAGTCTAAATACAGAGTGAAGTATACTGCTTTCTCTCTCTTTTTTTTCTTTCTCATAGTTCTTCTCTTTGGTTCTTATTCTTCTTGACAACATAACTAAGGTGGAAATATGTTTAATATGATATATATGCATATATATGTTATAATAGCATATATAAAATTGCATGCCATCTTGGGGAGGAGGCAAGAGAGGGAAAAATTTAGAACTCAAATCTTAAAAAAATGAATGCTGAAAACTAAAAATCAATTAATTGATACATAAATTTTTAAAAGGAAGACAATCAATATAATGTTAAAAGAAAAAAAATAAATTCAAACCCTAGTATTCTGGATCTAATAGTTTCACCAGTAAATTCAATAGTAATGTGCCACTGGTGCTTATTAGGGGTCATTTTTATCATTAACAAACTTTTACTTAATTCTTACTATGTGCTGGGCCCTGGATCAACAAAAAGCTATATAAGGTTTGTGTAGCAGGCATGCAGTGTAGTTGCAC
This sequence comes from Petaurus breviceps papuanus, assembly GCF_028583685.1. Classification (NCBI taxonomy): domain Eukaryota; kingdom Metazoa; phylum Chordata; class Mammalia; order Diprotodontia; family Petauridae; genus Petaurus; species Petaurus breviceps. The sequence goes on along the minus strand of NW_027185887.1, from coordinate 2,071,339 downwards.
CCTACTAATTTAATGGGAATGCCCAAGGAGTATGTGTCAGAATGATTCTGCTTCTAGATGTAAGAAAGTATGAAGACTGTTTGAAGAAGAGTGATTCTCTGAGTTTTGTAGGATGTATACTGAGGAGCCAATAGCCCAGAACCAGAGGGAGGGAGACAAAGTGACAAAATGTTAAGGAACAAACTTACAGACCTTGTAATTGCTAGCAACTTGGATTTGGGGCAGCAGAGAACTCTGACATTGGAGTAGTGGAAATGCATAGAATGATTTTGAAGAGGAGCAAATCTAGAGAACTTGCCATGAGATTGGTACATCAAGGAAGCATGAAACCTAAGAAACAATGCAAACTGAGACTTTCATCAATTGTTGTATACTGTATTTGTTCAGGAAAGAATGTGGGATTCCCCAGGGGAAAGTTGCCTCCCAGAAAAGGGAGGGAAAAAGAGAGGGTTGTGACTCAAAAGGCTTGGATATGAATGAGTACGTTTTGTGTTTGTTATTGTTGTTTGACTAAATATCACTTGCTTTACACTCCATACTTTATTAAAAATCCATGCTCGCAGTGAATGTTTTTTTTGCAGGGAGCAAAATGAGCTAGATACTGATGTTTCCAAAATTTGTCTGAATGAGAGAAGAAATCATAATGATTTCTTAAGAGATACTCACCAGACTATCCTCAGTTCTATCTTAAGGATCAAGGCCTATTTGAACCCTTGCATTTGAGGGAATAATAGTTTCTTCTTTAAATTAGTTATCTTGCTATTTCTGGGATGATTGTGATGAAGATAGTGGAGTAAATAACAAAAATAAAGAGAAATGGATCATATCAGGGGCAGAGAAAAGTAGCGAGATAAGGAAAGAAGATTAAATAAATTGGAGGAAATATAGATCTGGTGTGAAAATTGTGGAGGAAAAAAAATGTTTTTTAAGAGCCAGAAAATTTGAAATAGTGGAGAGTGGGTAGACATAATGAGAGAACCACGAGTAATTAGAGATCTAAATGATAGGGCTATGACATAAGAGTGGATGTGGGGTGTCTAATTAACTAAGCAGAAGAAATTTGAAGGCCATCATTTGGAATCAGAGTAGGTTGGTGTTTCTGGTATGTAGGAAGCAATTGTCAGAGTTGAAGCATCTTACTGTATGTAACCTTGAACAAAGTGATGATGTGAAAAGTCAAAATGCTAAGGAAGGGACCCTACACGGTCAAACTTTCAGACTAGGGTATTTTGAATAGATTATTACCATATCCAAAGAAGGTTTTAACCTTTACATATCAGCCAGGTTAGGGGAAAACCTTTTGTTGTTGTTTTGTTTTTCTCTTCCATCTAGTTGCAGTTTGAAACTGTAGTTCAATTTGAGTTAAGCTTAAGTTGTACAGAATCTCATACTTTTACCTAGTGTTTTATTCAATGACTCCTATTTCCTGGGCCTTCTTCTGAATATGACTTAAATGAGGAAATCCCTGAATAGATATGTTTCAAAACTATTCATTTTTATTTGTGTTAATATTCTGGTTAAGAATTTAAACAATTAAAATAATTTTAGTACTAGAAGTAGGTCTCCAGAAGATCAGAAGCAAGTTGAAAAAATTATTGAAGCGAGGCCTTATATATAAAAGTCATAAAGGGGAGATGGATGACGTTCAATCTAGTAAACTATTATACAAAGATGAAACTGTTCCTGCCCTCAGGAAGTTTTCATCATGGTCACTATCATCAAGTTATACTGGGGAAATGGTAAAGTGGAAAAGACTCTAAAGTTGAAGTTAGAAGATCTGAGTTTTGGTTCTACCTGTTGTATTCATAAAAATCAATTTAATAAGCATGTATGGAATTAGGAAGACTCTTCTTTCTGAGTTTAAATTTGTCCTCTGACACTTATTAGCTGTGGGACCCTGGGCAAGTCACTTGACCTTGTTTGCCTCAGTTTCTTCATTTGCAAAATAAGCTAGAAAAAGAAATGGCAAACCACTCCAGTATCTTTGCTAAGCAAAGACCTCAAAGGCTTGGACATGACTGAACAACAGCAACGATGTGGAGGGCGTTATTTTAGCCCTATGTATTCCAGCTGTGTGAGGTTAGTTGAATCTCTTAATAATTCTGGGCTTCTTTTTCTGCTAATCAATGAACAGTATTTGGTAGTTGTCTTCATTTTCTTGACTTTCTATCCTTTGATAATACCAAAGTTTTTTTTTTCATTCTCTTGGTCAGAACTAGAGCATCTCACACATGATTTGCTTTCTTCCTTCCACTGACCTCTGCCTAATAGTCCAACCTCACTCAATGCCTTTTGTCAGGGGCCCAAAGCACATTCTGGAAAATGAGCCTTTCCCACCCAAATAAGCATAATTTCTTAGAGTACATGAACCCTTCAGCCTCTCTCTCTCAACTCTTTGCAAGGAGGCTAAGGAAAATGAATAAAGGGGGGAATAATCTGTTTTCTGCTAATTGCCAAGTATGCCTGCTATAATTTCCCCCCATTTAAAATATTCAACCTTAAAGTTATGCCATTAAACATAGAATAATCACACACAAAATAGATATTGTTGGATATCACATCGGACAATTACATACAAAAGACCAGACTTATAGCTTATATGTCTGTCCCAGTCATTTTCTTGCCCTCTTCCCAGGTACTTCATCTACTGGATGTAAGGACAACATACCCATGGAGACTTAATCCACTCACCTCTGGAACTTCTAACTTGAAGCTGCCACTTCAAGTGCCACTTGACCTCTCCTCACTGGTGAGTTCCTGAGTATAAATTCACAATGCCAACTGACCTACTATATTTAGATGGACCCAATCATGCTTTATTGGCCATCTACTTGCTTTCTTCCTTGCTACCATAAAACTATCCTTTCCCACCTCCAATATAAATTGTTCCTCTAGAACCATAACCAAATCAATACTGTCATTGTTACTGGAGAGTATATGCCAATCCATTTTCTCTAGTGGTTCTACTGACTTCCTCTGACAAGCTTCCTCTGAAGCCTCTGACTTCCCAAACCCAAACCCTCATTGCCGGCCATCACTCCCAAAATGTATTGTCTTTGGCTATTTGAATGTAAGCTCCTTGACAATGTTGCTTTTTCGTTTGTATACTTGTATTCACCAATGCTTAACTTAGTGTTTGGAAGAGGGAAAGCACTTGCATTTGGGAGATCTAGGTTTGAGAACACTAACATCCTTCTAGTTACCTACATTTACAATCTGAGTTATTCTTAACTCTATACTTGTAACAGTAAGCACCCTAGCAGTCCTAGGATGGCTGCTAGCACAGTTCTTTGATCTGCTTTAATAAAGGATAGCAACTTTAAAGGGGTCAACAATCTTTAATTAAACATATATATATATATATATATATATATGTGTGTGTGTGTGATACATATATACACATATACATGTATTTATCATGCATTTAGTTCAGGGGACAAAGTCAGCACACTGACCTTCAGAAAATACAAACAGAAATTGCAAGCAGACAAAAAATACAGACAGAGAAAATAACATAATTCAACAGACCAACAGACAAGGCTTCTAGATATCTGACCATTACATACATACATAGTTACCAGATCTATCTATCTAGGTTTTCAAAGTTGGGAGAAGGGGAAGCAATGGTTACCCAGAGTCTCATGTGGCCAAATCATATAACTCTTTCCGTAAGTGATCCCTAAAGCAAAAGCCTCACCTCAGGTTCAGAGGACATTACAACCTTCATGACCCACTGCCTAATTAAAAAGTAACATAAGGTATGGTCATTCCTCAAAAACAAGCCTCCCCCCAATCAAGCCCTTCCTGTTGGGTTCCACTTGAGGCCCATTAAGGGGCAGAGAAGATCTTCAAATTCCCCTACCATTACAATACTCTACCTCACCCTACATATTCATTTATTTGTGAAGTTTTGCAGATACCACCTTCCTGTCTTCGACAACTTCCCTCTTCTCTCCATTCATATAACATCTCCAGTTTAGGCCTTCATCATCTCTTTCCTAGAATAATGCAATAATCTCCTAATTCATCTCCCCAACTCATCTCACCTCTCCAATCCATTCTCTACATAACTGCCAAAATGATGTTCCTCAAGTACAGGTCTTAACATGTCACTCCCTTGCTAATAAATTTCAATGGCTACCTACTACTTTTAGGTTCAAATGCAAAATCCATACACAACCTTCTGTTTGGATTTTAAAGTCGTCGTAACATGGTGCCTTTCCTGAATTATTTCATAGTATTCCCTTCCACATGTTCTAACAGTCCAGCCATTTTGGCCTTCATGCTATTCCTCTCACAGGACATTCCAGCTATCATCTCAGTCTCTTTGTATAGACTATCTGTCCATCATACCTGGAATGTACTACCTACTCATCTTTACTTCTAAAATCCTTAGATTCCATCAAAGTTCAGCTTAACCTCTCTTTCTTATAGGAGAAATGCCATGATCTTCCCAGCTGCTAGTACCTCCCCATCCAAAATTCTCTTTTATTTACTCTGTATTTATTTCATATATACTTAATGCATGTAAAGAATGCCTCCCTGAACAGAATGTAATATAATGTAACAGGTAGAGCTTTAAGGTCTGTAAAATGCTATCTGTCTATCTTTCTAACCATCTCTCTCTCTATCTATCATCCTCATAACAATTCTGAGAGGTAGGTGCTATTAATAACTCCATTTTGCAATAGAGGAAAGTGAAGCAGACAGAAGTTAGGACCACACATCTAGTAAGTATCTAAGACTGGATTTGAACTCAGATCTTCCTGAACCCCAGTCTATCACCCTATCTACTTTGCCATCTAGCTACCTAACAGAAGTCCCCTGCAGACAGAACTGACTTACTTTTGTCTTTGTATCTCCTGGGTAATATCACAATATCTGGCACATAAGATGTGTTTAATAAATGCTTATAGATTGATGGATTGATCTAGCCAACTGATGAAACAGAGTTAAATTTTATGAATTTTACAAATGAGCAAATGAGGGTATGAAGGTGATCTGACTTTCCTAAGGTGATAGGATGAAAGCTCTAAATCCAGTGCCCTTTCCATGTGTCCACAGAGATATAAGTGAATAGTGACTTAAAAGAAAGAGTATATCTTCCCTATTCCAAATATGCAGATTTTGAAAAGCAACTCTTTTTAAAAAATGAAGTACTTTCTGTATGATTTGCACATTTCTCTTTTTAAAAATGGCAGTTTTCTTTTAAGCCAATCATTAAGCAAGGCTGCAACTTAGTTTTATGTTCATTAAACCAGTGACTGGCACTGTTCCATGTCTGGCTGATGAAATGCTGAGAAATATGGTCCTAGGCTGGCTGAATATACATGATGCTATCAAGCATTGCTGCTTGGTGGCATTAATATTGCTATTATTTATTATTTACATATTTAATGACCTTATTGATATTATGCACTGTTAGCGCTACTAATTATAACACAATAAACATAATTTATAAACATAGTTTATGGTGATACACATAATCAACCATTAGTGACAATACCTGAAACAGCTGCAGAGGTTTTTTTTCTCTTCCTCACAGCCTATTTCATGTGAGGGCCATCATCATGGAAAAAGCCTCTTTTAATATATATTTTCATGCACTAGAAACAGACTGTAGAAAACAAATTTGATTGTGTGTTCAGAACAGATTTAAGGGAACATTTTATGGGGATGGTATATTTCTTTCTTCCTGGAAAGTCACAAAAAGTAATTCCTCCCCCAACCCACTCCCTAATGTGAAAGATTTTCCAGCAATGTTAGGATCTCATATCTGGGGTCAGAAAGTGATCTGGGAACTGTGAGACACCCTAAATGACCTGCCAGTAACAAATGGGATTACCTACCAAAAAAGGATACATGCTTGATCATATAAGGATGTGTGAGTGATATGGAACTGGGGCAGCCAAATGTTGACTTTATTAGACACAAATCATCTATCTGGAAGACCCATATTCAGAAAACTGGGAAGTAGTGGTTCAAACAAACCAGGGCCTGTCAGGCCAGATTTTTTACATCTGTATCTGATTTATCATACTCAAAGATGTGACCTAAGAGTCAGAAGATTCATTTAGCCCAAGTTCCAGTACTTGTTTATTATATGACTGGATTAAGAGTAGCTTAATACCAGGAGATCTTGTTCCTTCCCCTTATCTCTCTTCCTGTAGTCCTCTTTCCATAGCCACTAGATTTCTGGCACATAGTAGGCTTAAAAAATGTTTATCAACTAACTGACTGGATTGGTCTTTTTCAGTACAACCAGACTTAAAAGGAATCTTCTGAGACAAATCAGTCAATGGGTAAACATTTATTAAGCACCCACTATATGCCTGCCATTGTGCTAAGCAAATGACTTTTAAAATCCCATTCTGACACAATCTAACATTTCCCTGGGCAGACTCAGGAGAAGAGATCAACACATCAAATATTCTAGTTAGAATCCTGAGGTCAATTAATCCTACATGCTTTTGACTATGTACCTAGCAAATCCTTTTAGCTAATCACTCACTCTACTCCTCTAATCCCTATCATCATGAATTAGAATCGCATTTATTTCTTAACCCTGAGTTCCTCTCTCCTTACCTCTCATTCTCTTATTACTCATTCCAATGGCACCATGTCCTTCTGTTTGTATTTTCTATTATGTCTGTTGGAAAGGAGTGCTCTGATATAACAAACTCTCTTTAATATGTATTTCTTTGTGTTATACTCCTACCCACTAGAATTATTTGATTTCTCACTTTTTTTCTGAGGGTCACCAGATCCAATGCCAGTACATCCAATGCTGGCTGCTCTCTTCACATCACCCAACTCATAAGACCAGAAGAAGATGACAGCAAAATTATTTTTCCCATGCACATCCATGTAGAAAAAAACTTGTGGTAACCTTTGCAAGCAATAACTCTTAAACTTGGTGTAAAGGGAGTTAAAGTTCATCCTGATTTATTTGCAAACAATCACAAACTTAGGACACTGTGACATTGTATGAGAGACAATGTGGTGTAATGGGTAGAGAGCTAGACTTGAAGGAAGCCTTTGGGATTAAAATTCTGCTTCCACTATATTGACTGTGTGGCCTTGCCCAATGACAGGCCTGTGAGAGGGGCTGGGAAGGATTCCCTGCCCCTTACTTTTCCTATTGTGAATCTCAAGAGCTGGCTACCTAAGTGCCACAAATCCCCAGTGGACTGGAGAGTTGTGTCTAGAAATCCCTTGTGGTGTTTCCTATGGGATATAGGCTATATATAAACTCTAGCAAAATAGCCATAGGTAAAGGCTAGCTGCTTAGAAGTAGGATTGTAGTCCTGTAGATCACTCCCTTCCATGCAGTGGGGGCATGCCAAAATGCTTCAGATAAATTGGAACTGTGATCGCTTCTCTTAATTCTATGCGGGACAGATAAATTGGGATTACATCAAGTCCTTACTGATTCTTTGGATCTATTACATAATGCCTGGACCTCTCAAGTACATTAATAGCTTTTAGAGATATATAGTCTAAGCCCTAATTGAATTATTACATAAACACATACTCACCCTTTTTACACAGTCAGCATGCATCTGTGTCTACTACATAGATGTCTGGGAGTGAAGCAACAGGGACATAGCACATTTACTAATCCCTCTCCACCTCCACTCCCACCCTCCATCTACAGGAGTAAGCTGATAAATGTTTAACAAATGGCTCTCTGAACACACACAACACACTTTTTAGTTTCATCTGAATTGTTAACATTTTTTTTTCCATCACTGTAGAAAATCAACAGGACAATACATCCAGACTTGATTTTTGTTGTTGTTGTTGTATAGTTATGTCTTACTCTTTGTTACCCTGTATGGGGTTTTCTTGGAAAAGATTCTGGAGTGGTCTGTCATTTTCTTCTACAGTGGATCAAAGCAAATAGAGGTTAAGTGACTTGTCTAAAGTCACACAGGTAAGGCCAGATTTGAACTAAGGTTTTTCTGACTCCAGGACCAGTGTTCTATCCACTGAACCACCTACATGCCTCCCATTTATAGCATTTGCCAACTTCTGAGGTTTAAAAGCTCATACTCAAAAATGTAAAAATCAGTTCTCACAAGTCAGGGAGCTGCCTCCCATGCACCCCCATTCTGCCAGTGAGACAGCATATTGGTAGAAGAGGCAGAATACCTTTGGAAGGGAAAGCCCATATTTGCCACACAGACAGCTAAGTTTCATAAGTTGAGCTTGAAGTCAGTAAGATAAATTTGAATCCTACCTTATATACTTAATCCAATGGGACCCTGGACAAGTCCAAAAACCCTTCTCTGCCTCAGTTTCTAACTCTGCAAAATGGAAAGAATAAGCATCTATATCACAGTGTTGTTGAAAGGATCAAACTTTATGTGTATAAAATGTTACAAACCTTAAAGCACTATATAAATGTTATTAATAGTAATAATATTAATAATTATAACAAACTGTAGGTGTGATATCCTCCATGAACCAAAACCTTACCCTTGGGTCTTAGCCTAGAAGGTCACCTTATTGGTACCAGATTTAGTTTGGACACCTGATTGCCTTTAGCCCTACTGTAGCTCTGAACTCCAGAGTTCTAATGATTGGCCAGCCTCAGCCTCTCCCAGCATCAGGAATTACAGTCATGGACTCCCAAGTCAGACAGCTCTCCACGGCTGAAACAATTCTGTCCAAGGACAAGAGCGTGATAGCTGATTGTGTAGCCACTGACAAATTTTCTTTCTCTTTAAACACATCAATCAAACATGTCTCTGCATTTCTGAATACCAGTGCAGATAGTCAGATTAGCCCTCCTTTGCTTCTCATTGCTCACCTGTATTCCTCTCATTACCATGCTAACAGCATCCCACTCGTATCATTCTTTCACCCAAGCAAAATGATCAGGATTTTTCCAGTTACCTCTAACAAAATCTCCTAATCCCAGAAGGAACCTGGAAATCTATCACTTCCCATGTGTTGATCTCAGGGCCACGTCCTTTCCAATTTTAGGGTAGCACCTTTATACTTCTGTCTAAAATCTATACTATCTTGTACTTCCTTCTCCTCTCCTAATTGGATCTACACAAGAGAAGATTGTTGTCATTGCTGCTCTGTGAACTTAGGGGAATCTATTGATTTGAGGTAGGAGGCAAGAAAGACTAGTTGAATCATTTCTGTTTTAGTCAGTCCCAACTCATAGATCACACAGTTCAGGTACTTGAAGATAGGTTTGTAGGATGATAGGATCACAGACTTAGACCCTGTAGTCCAACCCCTTCACTATGTAGAAGTAGCAACTGGGGACTATTACACAGTGGGGGGAGGTGCTGCCCAAAGTCACACAGGTGGTATCAGAAGCAGAATTAGAACCCAGAATCAGAATTATCTGATTCCAGAGTCAATAAGGCATGCTGCCTCCCAAACATAAAAATAATGAATAAATAGGAAGATGTTTACTGTCTAAACAGATTTGCTATGCTTGCAAATCTTTGTTGCCATGCTCATATCAAAGCCCAATGAGTAGCTCAGATTCCTATTTACAAATACTTTTCCCAATTTCTTCAAAAATGACATTTGTTGAATCTCTAGTATATTGACTAAGTCCTTATGGGAGTCATAATCTGTCCTGAAAAGGTCAACTTTCAAATGAAGAATACATAGTACTGTTGTGACAAGATGACATTGAAAGGAACTGGGTCAAATCCTGCTATAGGTATAGCAGATGAAATTCACCTATAGATATAGGTGAAATGATATAAAACTATCTGATGACCTGATTTGCATATGGCTAGTGGCCTGGGGATAGTAGTCTGTGATGAGCTGGAAGTCTAAGACTTTTGGAATGCCCTCTAAAATCTGATAATGAATTTTGGGGCTCTCTGTGACATAATTTGTACTGAGTTGATAAAGTTAAATGGTTTCCTCCTGAAAGTAGGGTACTGTCTGTGGAGCAGATGGTAAGCTAAGGTATGGATTATAATGGCCCATTCTACAGAAATCATCTAGAACTTTTGAGATAGCAGTAAATCATTTTTTTTTTCAAAGTAAACTCTACCTGATATGATCATATAGGCACCATTGATGGTTTATAGGAATGCCTTTGACTAGTCAGAGATCATCTTGCCTGTTAGCACATATTCTCCAGGCTTCACTCTAGACATTCTCTACCATTCCACAAAAATCACTTCATCCCAGAAGCAAACTCCAGCCCTGGAATTCACATAACAGAAATACCCTACAATCCTGTGGCCTCTCCATCTTATTGGATAACCTCCTTCCCCCCGCCCCCAATCCCCATATATAGAGAAGGCCTAGGTTTCTTGTGTTCTGATCAAGATGATGTGACATGCAGATTGCATTTGAAAGGTTGTCTTACATTTATTTCCAGGTCCAAATTTTAAAGCTGTTATAAGACCCTTTGTCAATTCCATTTGGTATAGATCCAGGCTTCCTGGACACCATCCAAAATATCTAATATCAGAAGGCCTGAGTAGTGGTTATGAATCTTTACTTCATTTATACCTCAGTAATTGATGCAAGGGCACAGCTTGCCTTACTTCTTGGGAACAAATGAGCAAAAAAAATGCTCCTGTCAGTCAACTCTGGATATATATTAGAGTTCATTTTATAGAATGTATTCTAGTATTTTTTAAATCTCCTATTTAAAACACATTTATCTATCACGTATGTAATCAAAAAGTCTATGGGTCAAATACAAGTTTTGAATTCAACAGGAATTCCTTATTTCCTCCAGCCTCTCATCTGCCCCTACTTGACCATAGTCAAGTTAGAAGCTATGTATATCTATTTAAATCCATCCACTGCCAGTATTATACTACCTCAGTCACAGGAACCCCCAAACCACCTCACTTATAGTCAACAGGCTCTTAGTAAAGATTTAAGGGTTTAGGCACTGTCCTAAGTGATAGTGACTGATTGCTTGGTTGTCCTTCATTCACAGAGGACCAAAATGACATCACTCTTCTTGAGTCAAGTTTTAGTGTGAGAGGCAAAAACAGTCCCTTTCTTTTAAGGAGCTTACATCCTAATGATGGAGAAAACATTTAAATCGATATATACAAGATATATGCAGAATAGGAAGAAATCAATTTGAGAGGGGAAGGCATTAGTTCTGGAGGGTACCAGTAAAGGCCTCCTGCAGAAGGTGGGATTTGAATCAAGTTCTGAAGGTAAGTCCAGGGGATAGATAAAGTGCTGGCCTTGGACATGGGAAAACTCGAGTTCAAATCCTGCATTAGACACTTATCGTATTATTACAGAATATTACATTATCCTTCCAATATTGCTCTCAACTTTCTGCACTTCACAATCATGCTTCTTACTGTTATCTTATCTTGAAACTTCCCTCAGCACCTGAGGTCTTGTCATCCTGTTTATCCTACCACTTCTGCAATCTGCTCACCATGTTCTATCTCTCTGTAAGGTCTGCCCTTTTTATCCCATTGGTGAGCTCCTACTAGAACCTCCATTTTGTGAATGGGTCAGGCCAGTCTATCTTTACTCTCCTCTTGCCCCCAATTTTCTGAATGTCAGAATAATACCTCATGCATCAAGTACCTTCATTCTCCATCCCACTGCTTCTCAGGTTCCATTAGAAAGTAAGATCCTTGATGGCAGAGACTATATTTTTTGCTTATATTTATATCTTCAGTATTAGCACTGTATCTGGCACATAAGCAAAAAGAAACATGGTCTGTGACCTCGAGGAGCTTACTTTCTAATGGAACCTGAGAAGCAGTGGGATGGAGAATGAAGGTTCTCAGTAATATGAGGCATTATTTTGACTCCAGACAGCTGGGGGCAATGATAGAGATGAGAGGGAGAACGTCATAGACCTGGGGTGTTCTAGCTTCTGCAAAGGCATGAGAGTAGAAGATGGAATGTTATATATGGAAAACAAAGTGACAGAAAGTTCCCAAAGGACCAAGGAGTTAAGTTCTTTTGCACCCAGTCCAAAAAATCCTCATTGTTGATTGAGTTTTTAGCAGGAAAACCTCATCAGGTGATAGGAAAAGGAAGGGAGAGGTGGTAATTTTTTGTATAATCTACCTGAATGGTCAGAAGAAGTACTGTTTGAACTTCAAAAGCCAACATCCATTCACTTTTCCTCTCATCCAGATAATCACTGACCTGGATTCTAAAATATATTGAATCAAATGCTGAGGAACCACTGCATATCAATTTCTTCTCTTGTCACTAACTTTTCCACTCATTTCAACCTGACTTCTGACCTCATGCATGGAGTCAATTAAAGCTTCTCTTTCCAAAGTAGTCAATAATTGGCCAAATCAAATTATCTTTTTCTCAGTACTCATCTTTCTCAATCTCTCTAGTATCTGGTACTCCTTTATCATAGATGCTTTAGCCCCTGTTTTTCTTTTTGCTTATGGTGACACAGTAATATTTAGTTTTCTCCCTACTTGTCTCACTACATTATCTCAACATTTGTTATTGTTAGTCACTTCGGTCATGTCCAACTCTTTGTGATCCCATTTGGGATTTTCTTGGCAAAGATACTGGAGTGGTTTATCATTTCCTTCCCCAGCTCATTTTACAGAGGAGAAAACTGAGGCAAACAGTTTAAGTGACTTGCTCAGGGTCTGAGGCTAGATTTGAACTCATGGAGATGAATTTTTCTGATTCCAAGCCCAGTTCTCTATGCATTCCACCACATACTTCAACATTTATCATAAATCCATATATGTCTCTCAAGACTCTATTTTGATCTCTTTTCTTTTTAAACATATTCTTTTTGATTAATATATCTACTTCCTAGTTCAAGCATCATCTCTGTATGGCTAAACTTTAAGCTAGGCTGAGAGGCACAGTTTCCAGGAGATACTCTCACTGTACTCTGCTCTGCTCAGACCCTTATCTGGAGAATTGTGTTCAATTCCTAGCACCACATTTTAGGGAGAATGTTGATAAATTAGAGAACATACAGGATGATGAAGGGCCTTCAGATAATGCCATTTGTAGATCAGTTGAATTATTTGGAGTACTTTTTATGTGAAAAAGAGGAGACTCAAAGGAAATATGACACCTGTGGTCAAAAATTTGGAGGACTCTCATGTGAAAGTGGGATTTTATTTAATAGCATATTGTACACAGAGGGTAGACTATGACCAATGGGTCAAAATGAAAGAAAGTGAATTTAGAGTTCTCCAGATTATGGTATAGGTTTTCTTGGGATAGAATTCATTTTTTTCTGATTGGTGTATTTAAGTAAAGGAAGGATGATGACCTATTGGGAATATTGTATAGGGAATTCTTGTTCAGGTATTTGTTGGACTAGATCAGTGATGGCAAATGCAAATAGAAATGGGGGCCACTAAACTGTATATGAAGATACCTGGATGTGATTTATTGACTTAGAAAACAACAAATTGACATTATCTATGTCTTATTGCATTTTATTTATTTTGTTAAATATTTCCAAATTATATTTTAATCTGACACATTTTGAAGTGTCATAGGGCCATACTTAGGAGTTTTAGACTACATGCAGTTGATGGGACACATATCTGGCACCTTTAGAGTGGATAGCCACTGAAGTATGATACTGAGATTCTGTAATTTTCTGTGAAATTTGAGTTTTTATTATAGTAGGTGCTCAATAAAAGGTTTATGAATGATAAATTAATCTATGACTCAGAATCATGGTCTTTGACAAAGTACATAAACGTACTTTGATGGATTTCTGATTGCATCAGTCTAAGTCTGAAAAATGCATACGATGCATTTATTCCACCTCACTCTAGCTACTGCAAATGAGCATATATTCAGGTAGTATCAGCACAGGCATGTTGGGAGGAAGAATAATAGTAATAGCTTTCAGTTAAATAGCATTTTAAGGTTTGCAAAGCCTTTTATATGTATTATCTCATTTGATAGTAATAATGACAGGCTGATATAGACATGAAAATGAATTTGAGTCTAAGAAAGTCAGACAATAGTCCTAAAATTTTGAAAGAAACATTATGATTTTCTTCTTTTTTTAGTTCTTTCTTTTATAGTTATTCATGGGAACTTCTGTTTGGATCAAATTCCAAACAGGATTCATAAGCGACTTCCAAATCTAACTAGAATTAAAAGTTTCATTAATCAGTTAACTTTATCCACCAGCATGGGTCTCTGATTAGTACTACCTTTCCAGCTGGTACCAACCATTGGTTTTAATTTTTCTTCTGTTTTCTTCTAATCAAAATTGTAAATGTATTCAGTTATATCAGTACCAGGCTTTAAAGATAGGAGTTACTGACCTAATGCAATCAAATCTCACCACACTGACTCATTTCATTGACCGCTTATATAAATCCAGCCTCAGTGTATATTTGCTGCAGGTAAATGTTTTTGTTCTTATAACTGACTGAAAGGAAATCACAGGGAGGTTTTGTTAGAAGAATATCTGGTGGAATAGTTAAATGTAGATAATATGTATAAAATATGCGTAACACTACTTTTGTAATAGCCAAGAACTCAAAACAAAGTAGACACTTGTCACAAATGTAATGGAATATAAGGGTTCAATAAGAAACAAAGAATGTGAAGAATACAGAGAAGCAAGGAAAGATGTATCAGAAGTGATGCAGAGTGATGTAAGTAGAATGAAGAAAATATAAACTATGACTACAGCAATGTAAATAGAAATGACAACCACAAAAAGTATCAAAAATGAATAGTGTAACATAAAGAGCAAAAGACTAAGAGAAAACACTCCCACCCCACCTGTTTAGAGATGTGGAAGGTACACAGATGGTATGCATTGCATGTATTTTCAGACTTTTTCAATGTATTAATCAATTATGTTTATTTTCCCCCTCTTCTTTTTCTTCCTTTTTTATTTTTAAAGGATGCTATTTGTATATGGTTTGGCAGAGGAGGAAGAAGGATACTGGGGAAATTATAGTAATGTAAGAAAAGACCTCACCAAAAACATTTTTAAGGTGGGTAATTAAAAGCAAATTTTATAATTATAACTAGTACAAATAGTAGTAATAATCACACTAGTTGTTATTACCTTGGTGTTATTATTATACATCTATACTTCAAGAATTTTTGGTACCTGAAACATTGCAGCAGCAAGCACCCCAGCATCCCCAGGATGGCTATCAACACAGGTTCTTAAAACTGCTTTTCTAAAGGAAAGCAACTCAAAATGGGTTAACAATCTTGCTTTAATCAAACAAACATATCATTTACCTAGTTCATGGGAAAAAGGTCAGCACCCTGACCTTCAGAGAATATAGAGGTTACAAGCAGACAAAAAATACAGACAGAGAAACAGATCAGCAGACAGGCTTCCAGCTGCCTGACCATTACATCCATACCTAGTCAGTTACCAGAGAGGGAAGCACCAGCATCTGGGTTTTCAAAGCTGAGGGGCTCAATGACTGCCCAGAGTCTTGTCTGGTCAAATCACACAACTCTTCTCAGTGAGCCCCAAAGCAAAGCCTCACAGCAGGGAATATATAGCCTTCTCCTGGTTCAGAGAATGTCATAACCCTCTTGACCCACCGCCCAATCACAACGCAGCAAGGTGTGGGCATTCCTGAAAACCAAGCCTCCTGCCACAGGCTCATGTGACCACATTCAGTCTATTAGGGGGCAGAGTATATTTTCAAATCCAGGAAGGTTCTCAGAGTCACTTAAGCCTATCAAAGGGCCTAGGGGCAGGGAAGATCTTAGATTCCCATTCCCATAACAAATATCTACAAAGAAAGGTTACAAAGTCAATCTTCCACAAAAACAGATGGCAAGCCCTCTGTCTCTTATCTGCTAGTCTTTGTGAGTTGATGTGACTGAAAAGAAAATTATCCCTCAGTATTAGCCATCTGAGTTTAACAACCTAGTCCATGAACAACAGAATCCTTACCAGATATTAGCACTTGTTGAGAATGCACTTAATTGGAAGAGTCTGCAAGGATCCAAGGTCTCTTCAAAGTCAAAACAAAAAATCAAAGTCAAAATTTAGTGCATTTTAGCTAAAATTACTTTAATATGAGTTAGCTAAATTTTGAAGCACTTAACCTGAATGATGATGTGTCACCCTTACAAAAAACCTTTTGGGCAGCCATTCTGAATATTTTATAGATGAAGGAACTGAGATCCAGCAAAATCAAATTTCTAGCCCAGGTTTGTAGCAATGATAGTATTCCTTCCATCTGATTCCAGGTATCATTCTCTTTTGGCTACACTATTAGGCTCTATTTGATAAGAAACTACAATTTATTGACCTATTAATTTAGGAGAGGCAGAATGGCCACACAGTAAATCAATTTGGTGTTAGGATGATATGACTTCAAGTCTTGTCACTGATATGTATTGATTGGATGACTTTGGGCAAGCCACTTGACATCTCAGTGCCGCAGGCAATGTTCTAATACTCTCAGTAACAGAACAATTTGCCAGTCTACATTGGTAAAGGGAATTTACTTCTCCATAGCTCATCAAACCATTGCAATCAGTGGTCTGGCCCAAAATTATTTAGAACTATTTGAAGGATGAGACTGCATGTAGAATATTAATGTATCTTTTCGTGGATCTTCTTGGAATTCGGTAGGGAGTAGTTGTGTAGAATCAGGTTTGACTTATATTAAATATTTCCGAAGCAAAACACAATTTGACTGGGATACAATTCTTGATTCATATTGACCTTATGAGATATTCTTGAATAAGTACTAGATAGGTTGCTCACAAATTCAGACAAGACCTCAGTTCTTATCATTAACTTCAGCATTCTGAAGAGATCACAGAAGAAAGGATAAATGAAATTATACAGTATAATACTGAAGAGAAAATATGGATCATATCTGTTGCCATCATTTTTAACTGCAAAAGCATTTGATTTTTAAAAAATTCTACATAACAAAAATATTTCCAAATTCTTCACAATTGAACCATTTGTTGAGCCATATCATATATGAGATGAGGTTCTTTATTCTTCAAAGCTTAGTAGCCATGATCTCTTTCATATAGCTATTTCTAAACATAGATAGCCAATTCTCACCTTCTCATCCTGGAAAACTCTTGTCCTTGTATTTCTTTAAATCCTCTACAAGATATATACCTGATGGCCAAGAGACATATTTGACCTGCTTTTGAGAGGAAGGTAGATGGTGCAGTGCATAGAATGTTGGGTCTGGAGTCAGGAAGACCTGAGTTCAAATTGCAGATTCAGTCACTTACCATGGGTGACAATGGGCAAGTCACTTAATTTCTGTTTACCTCAGCTTCTCAAACTATAATTTGAGAAAAATACAATAGCACTTACCTTGAAGGATTGTTTTGAGGATAAAATGAAATAATAGTATTTATAAAGAGCTTAGCACAGTGCCTGGAACATAGTATATGCTATATAAATGTTTACTCGCTTCTCTTCCCTTCTTATTCTTTGATAACATTTGTTATACTCCTCCTGAGCAATTTTTCTCTGGTAACATGTCACAGCCCATAAGCCTTTCCATTCCCCTTTGGATAACACAGAACCCAAGTTCTTTAAGTATTGTGTTATTTCATGCTTTGCAAACATGTAGTATCACTGAAAAAGTGTTGGAATAGAAAAAGACAAAAAGTTTAGGTATTAATGCTCATTACTGCACTGGGCAATTTCTCAAAAGCAATCTAGCTTGATCTCTTCTTCCTATTTTTTCTAAGTCCAAAACCTTTTTTCTCTATGGTGTCTGACCAAAGCACATATATTGATGACCTCTCTTCTGTTCACCTAACTGTATAATACCAATCTAAAGAACTGCTATTATTTATCCACTTGTTTTATCACATGTGGATAGCTTTCTGAAATCTTTTTAATGCTTATGGATCTCATTTAGGTGTCTCTCCATTCTTCTGAGCTCTAATATGTAATATTATATCTGCAATCAGGAGTATCTAAGGAATTTCAACATCTATAAAAAGTTAGCTTGGCTCTGTGCTGGGTATTCTCCAAGATGAGGTCAAATACCTTTGATGTATTTATATCTTGTAGTTTAATGCTCCTCTTAAATACTAGTAATCAGAAATTTATTTCCTTACATTATTTTTTTATCATTAAATGAATCTTGATTCTTTTATTTATTCATACATCCTCCCATATTGGAGGATAGACTTTTATTTTGATCTTTCCATTAAATTGATTTCTTTTGTTAATTTTTTATAGTGAACACACAGTAAAATCTTGAATCCCTACAATTCTCATTCAATTATATAACTGTAAAGATGTGGTTTGCCTTACAACATCACATGGGAAAGCCTGCCTGTTTCTTTCTCATTCCTTGGGCAAGGATACCCTCAAAAACTTTCAATGATATCTCAGAGATCACAAATTCCTGAAGTTCAAAATTATAATAATAAATAATGACAATAAGGAAATTATAACTATTGTTATAATATAATACAAATATAATATAAATCATAACATAATAAATATTAAAAGTTTTGCAGAGACGCAAAAGTAGGTATATGAGATGACAGTCATTTCTATTGTCTAAGTCACTTTTGGGGGAATAATAAGGTTCAGGATTTTTTCTAAACATTTTAAAATGCCTCTTTCAGTTACATTGAGACTCTGTCCCTCAATGTTCTCACAATTGTGTTTACATTATCATCCTCTGTGTATATACATCATCTAGTCAGTTTCTTTTTTACCTTTGCTTTCTTTAGTGCCATTTTCATTTTCTCATGCTATACATTTAGGACAGTGCTGTTAGAGCATAAATGTGGCAGTTTCTCTGTTATTAATAGAGAAAATGGTAAGTTTTTTTAATGTTACCCATCTTTTACCTTTTTTGCTAGGTCATTGCACTCCTTCCAGTTTTGTCTTTAAATGTTGGGGTTGAATTTATTTCTCTAACCCAGCTTTCTATCAACGTTTTCCCCCTTCCTTTGATAATACTGCTTATAATCTCCCACTAAGTAATTTCATTCTTGATACTGATATTCATAGTTGAGAGGATAAGCATTTACTGAATAAGTCAGTTTCTAGGTTCTTTTGCTCTCCTCATTGTAGCAGTTGATTTATTTTAGTTAAACTTCCTCAGGAAGTGTTGCTATATCCTTTTATTCATGTCTCATTTTTTTAAGCATCAATAGCTTTTAAAAATTCACCTGAGTTTTCCTAATGGCTTTAATTTAATAAAATTAATTAAACACAATGCTTGTAATTTGTGCATAAAGTCATGTAAAATTTTGCCTTCACCTCATTTGTTTTGTTCTAGGTAGCTGACCATCTAACTTCCTTCTCATGTTGGATCTGCCTCCCACTTAAAACCTCAAGCAAAACAGTCAAGGGTATTAATTTCAGATAACATGAAAGTACCACTTACCTTTGCTGAACAAATTTACTTAAATTGAGTTTCACAGATAAGGATCACTGAAAATAATCCATTTAAAACTGCACTGAAGTTAATATCGAATGATTTCTTTGAAGAGAAAGTGTTGTAGGATCACAACTTTCTAAGCATTAAACCTAAAGAGTAAAACTATTCATGAAAAAAAGAGAATTTTCTAAAGATTTATGTCTATTATATTCAAGAGTAGCTTTGATTCAAGGTAGATTTTTTTTAACATAAGTGTAATTATATGTAAGTACTATAATTTAATTACCAGCTATTGATTTCAGATAGTCATCTAAAGCCTACAGATATGGTTGTGTGAAGCTTGCAGTTAGTTATCAACTGTTCAAATATCATCAGAGGGTGGGGTAAGGAGCTGGAAATGATGTCACACTTGAAAAAAAAATAAAGCATAAAACAAAAGACACATAGACAGTTCATTTTAATAGAGGACTTATAGGCACTAGTTTGTACCTGCATTTATTAATTCATCAAACAAGGTTCAAAATTTCAGTCATTATGGATATTAAGGGATACTGCTATGGCTTGCATCGAGTGTGTGATATTTATATTTTTGCCACAGTCGACTGACTATTACATGAGTTCCAAGTGTAGGCTCATCTCCCTCCTGAAGGGGAAGATAAAGGGACAAAAATACCTCTCTACCCTCTGGCTCATTAGGAAGGATGAAGGGGGTTTTCCTAAAGGAAATAGAAGCAATGATTCCAAAGGGGGATAAAAGGTTCTGAGATGAAGGAGGGAAGACTTTACCCTTGTCAGAATGATAGATAATGGAAGAGTGTTATACAGAGGAGGAAGGGAAGGGAAATGGCACTATACAATTAGAGTTTAAAAACAGATATGAGGATCTTGCTGAAGGGGAGACAGCTGAATGCTCTGAGGAGAAAGAAGCTACTTGTCTTTGCAATACTGTTATAGTAGAGCCATTGAACCTATTAGATAAGAGCATGAGCGGAGGCTCAAAATAAAGGATAAGGACAAATATAGCATTTGGGGCAGTTTGGTGAGGGTAAGAAGAAAATCAAAGAAGAGATAGAATTTCTTGCTCCAAGTTGATAGGGTGATTATAAAGGAAAATAGAATTACCTCTCATTTTGCTTCTCTTTTATTTCCTAAAGACAATGATTTTCTGTTTGGTAGATACAGAACAATATGATACACAGGAAATTGAACCCCAAGATAACTGAGGGTCTAACAAGATATCATTTAGATCTTGAATATTCCAAGTCACCAGAACTAAATGAAGATTATCCCAGGATACTTAAAGGAATTGCAGTTGCAGAGTTAATATTGATGATCTTTGAAAATTTATGGAGAATGGAAAAGATGTGGGCAAATATTTTTCCTGATTTTCAAAAATAAAAAAGGAAAGATTGTTTACCCTATTTTCCAACAATCTTGACTTTCAGTTTTGTCAAGATTCATTAGTAAAGGAACAATTTGGAAGCAATTAGAAAGGGGATTGTTAGGGACCAGCAAGGATTAATCAAGATTAATGGCAGATTAATTTCATCTCCCTTTCTTATAGGCTTATCAGGGGCAATACTATAATTACAGCATAACTGGACTCTAGTAAGTTATGTGACATAAAGCATTTCATGACACCATGTAAAGAAGGTGGAAAATTTTGAATGAAAGTACAGTTAGGTGGATTCATAATGATTGGATGGTTGGGTCCCAAAAGTAACAATTACAGAATTTACCTGAACCTAGGATTTTAAGATCCTATACTGGAAACTTGAAGGGACCTTTGAAGGCCATTGTATCCAACTCCTTCATTTTACAGATGAGGAGTACAAAGAATGGTAAGTGACTTAACCTCTCTGAAGTACAGAGAGATTAAGTTACACAGTGTCATATAGCTAGTAAGCGTCTGAAGAAGGTATTGAACCCAGGTTTTCGCTTTTCCAAATCCAGTGCCCTATTGACTTTACCATGCTACAAATGCAGGGTAGTATGTAATTAAGGGTTGATCCACAGATTAGTATTTGTTCTTGTTCTGTTTGATACTTTAATTAATGACTATGATGAAAGCATAGATGACATGCTTATCAAATTTATCTAGGCAAAAACCTGAAAGGGAGGGTTAACATCTTGGATGGCAGAGTAAGTTTATAAAAAGATCTTCACAGAATGATGGCAAAACATAAAAAGATGAAATTCATCTGGGAGACTGTAAAGAACTAAATGCAATTGAGTTTAAGAACAAAACAAACAAAACAACTTCATTAGCACAGGATGGGAGTTAGGGGAGATGTGGTCACTCAAAAATTACAAATAGACCAGGTTTTAGTTCCTCTAACCTCAATATAATTGACTTTGGGACGTGGCAGTAACATAGAACAATTCTAGTCTATATCAATAGTAGAAGGAGAAGAATAATGAAGAGTCCATATTCAGAAAATCTTTGCAATATTTTATTTAGTTCTGGGAATCATTTTATAAATGACTGAAGAGTTGGAGCACACCCAGAAAGGAAGTTAGGTAGATCAATAGACAGAATTTTGGGCTTGGTGTTAGGAAGATCTGAGTTCAAATTCTGCCCCAGACACATACTAGGTGTATGACCCTGGAAAGGCCAGTTAAGCTCTCCGTGCCTCCATGTCCTTATTTGTAAATCCAGGCATCTGGCCTTTAAATGGAATGGATCAAATGGAATAAGACTTTATTACACAGTGCCAGGCACTGTGCTAAGCTCTTTATAAATTTTATTTCATTTTGGTTACATGGTTGGGGAACCTGAGGCCTCAAGGCTGCCTTCTAGGTCCTCTAGTGTAGCCCTTTGACTTAATCTAAACTTCACAGAATAAATTTCCTTAATAAAAGAATTTGTTATATAAAACTTGCACTCAGTCAAAAGCCTCACCCAAGGACCTAGAAGGTCACATGTGGCCTTGAGGACTCAGATTCCTGACTGCTGGAGGAAGATTGCTTCTCATTTTAAATTGGTGATACTATGAACCAATATGATGAGGGTACTCCTAACTAACCCACATATTGATAATGATTCATTGAAAGAATTGAGGTCATTTTGCCTCAAGAAGAAACAATTTAGCAATAACACTATAGATATCTTTACGGATCTGAAGGCTTACACTGAAAAAGTTGAATTCATCTTGTTTTGATTGTCCCCAGAGACTAGAGCTAAGAGCAACTAACAGCAGCAAAAAGGTAGATTTCGGTGTAACATAAGGGGAAATGTTCTTAACTTGAACTTCCCCAAAGTAGAATTATTTGCCTTGGGAAGTACTCATTTCTCAGTTATTGAAGGTCTCCAAATACAGGCTGGATGACCTTATGTGTTAAAGGTGTTATAGAAAGGATTCCATCTCAGGTAACCCATGACTTCTGAAGTTATTTCCCACATTGAGATTCTCTGGCCACCATCATTATAATCCTCACCATCAACAATGTGGAATACTTATTAACTGGTGATACAATGTCCTTGACCTTAATCAAGGAAGAGATGTTAAGGGCCTCTTATGTGTTGGGGACTGTGTTAACTGCTTGGGATACAAAGATAAAAATAAAACAGTCCCTATCCTCAAGGAGCTCATGTTATAATTAAGGGATGTTCCAGGGATGGGAGGGAAGGAGGGATAGAGTATGTACACATATAGGTAAATACAAAATCTATACCAATATGAAGAAATATCAGTGTTTGGAAGCACTAGAAGCCAAACATTGGGAAAAGCTTCATGTGGGAGTTAATAGCTAAGGGTTAAAGGAACTAAGGATTTTGGGGGGTGAGGGGCAGAGGAGTGAGGATGTAGGTCCTCTTGTTGTTATTTAGTTGTGTTTGAATTTCCATGATGCCATTTGGGTTTTTCTTGGCAAAGTTACTAAAATGGTTTGTCGTTTCCTTCTCCAGCTCATTTTAAAGATGAGGAAACTGGGGTAAACATGGTTAAGTAACTTGCCCAGGGTCAGGTGACGCAGCTAGTAAGTGTCTGAGGCTGGATTTGAACTCAGGTCTTCCTGACTCCAGTTCCAGCACTCTGTCTACTGTCACCTAGCTGTAGTTCTCTAGCTAGGAATATGGGATCGTTATGTAGAAAAAAAGTACATATTCTAAGTGTCAAGTAAATGGTTGCAGACAATAAATGACATGAGTTGAGAAGGAAGAGGTATCACAGGGCACAGGGCTAGAGTGGTTCAGGATGCCTGTGGGACAAAAAGGATTTTCATGCCAGATTTGGAGAAATTAGCTAAACTTAAGTATACAAAGGAGCAGGAGAGAGGAGGGGAGACATTTCAGCAATGGGGAGAGATGGGTCCTGAGAAAGCAATGAGTAATCTTCAAGCAAAATCTACCTAGTCACTGGCATATCATAGAGAACATTCTTGTTCAGGAATGGATTGATCTGTATGTCCCATGAAGTCCTTCTCACCTCTGAGATTCACAGATTCAGTGAACAGGCAACTAAATTAACAAGCTGTTTCTCCTCTTAGAGTTAAGATAGTTTGCAAGATCCTCTTGGAATCATGTCATACCAAACAATCCACTTGAAGTGCATGCTTTGACATAACAGTTGAATCAGAATATACTAAATTGTGGTGTCAAAACCTGTCCAAAAACACTTTGTAAAGAGAAAACTTAAATCAATAGCAGAATTAGTACAGCACATCTTGAGAGAATTGCCTACTATAGGCAGCTTTTCCCATTTCACTGCTTTCTCTCATTGTGACTTTATCCCCCTGCCCCCACTGAGCCTCACTCTCCTATCACAGCTTTGGCCTTGAATTCAGCATTTTTCTTTAAAACAAGTTTCAAGTGGTACAGACTGTTTTCTTCAAAGTTATATTAAGCCCTTTGGACCATAGTGATTTAATAAAACAAAAATAGAGTAAGCATCACTTCTGTCTCTAACAGGATAGGAAATGGTAGATAGAAAACAGGCACTAGTGGCAACAAAAGTATTCATGTTTTTGAGCCAATAAAGTATAACAACACCCTGAAGACGGGGTTCTCCCCCAAAAGAAAAACATGAGGGAATCCCAGTAATTTGGTACCTTTACTCAATCAACAAATAACTTCAGTTTTTGGTTGTTGTCTCAAGATGTGTTTTTCCCCTTGATTTGATTTCCTTGTGGTGACTGCAGTGTTTTGCTGGGTGAAGGATGGCTATTTCCGGAAATGACCCACATTGGTATTATATTTATTACCTCATAATGTAGCTATTGAAGTTCAGATGTTCACACTCTAAAGAGCTCACTGGGAAGATTTCTGCCTGTCCTAGAAATATGAGTGGACCATACACTATCCACAGGAACTTGGCAATATAAGGCCTCACAAAAACAGTAGGCAACAGATGTCTTCCCATTCTGTGAAATTCTTTCTCTCTCCAGTCCTTTTTTTAAAGTGGTGTTAAAATGCTTTTAAAAAAAAAATAAAACTATGGGTGAGTTTAAAACTTCATTTAGGCGGCAGTGTCATTATTTTAGGGCCCATTGTGCTATTTGGCATTCATCAGCTGGAGGCAATGATGTTGTCTCATGAGGAGTTGAGAAGTTGCAGGTTATCACTTTGATTAGCTGCTGTAGGCAACTGGTGGTTTCTGTAATTGCCTCTGCAACTCTAAAATGAATATACATTTTCTCTGACAAGGAAAGTATGGGAATTTGTGCTGGTGGAAGCTTTAGGTTCCTACAATGCCATGGAGATCAAATTAAAAAAAGGGAGTGAGAACCTGTTGCTATAGTGCTCCGTTAATTAAACATTGATTTAGAAAATACTGGTTGGCATTGACAGGTTTTGAGGTTAGTTGCTGGTAGTGTGGCAGAGACAAATCTTCAAGTGGGTTAAAATGTGAATTTTCAAGATGATGATGATGATGGTAGTCATTGAAACCCTGCCTCTTTAAAATATTAGAGGAAATTATGGCATCCTTAGCCAGGCAATTGAATATCCTTCTTGAGTAATTATTGTGCAGTCATTTATGTTTCAGCCTCGAGTACTATACTGTATTGAAATAGAGATGGAAATAAAGGTTGAGAGTCCAAATGATACTTTGTTGATGGAAGAGGAGGGGGAGAAGCAGCAGCCAGTTCAAGATAAGGGATGCATAGGGCATAGATGATAATGTACAGTGCTGAGAAAAGTTCAGTCATGTCTAAGGATTAGCTGTTTTCTCTCTCAATGTTTCTTTCCATTACCCTCCCATTGTGATGCTTAACCTTGGCCTCATTTTTCCCTTCTGTTTTAAAAGAAGCATTTCTGTATCTCTAAGAAAAACCAGGATGGAAGTTCCAGGTAGAGACATTTTAAAGATATCCTGACTTCAAACACCAGCTGTATGTGCATTGAATTATGAATTCCAGAATTAACTAGCTCCAGAACTGGCTGGTTGACTAAGTAGCCTTTGGACCCTTTGAGCACTCCCTGGAGTCCCAATGATTCCAGAAATAGGTAGAAATGTCAGTATTCAGGGCAGGTGTATGCCATTCTTCTGCCATTTTGACAGTCTTGTTTATTTCACATCAGCCAGACACCTGATCTTGACCCAAAGTTGTCCTTGCAATTTGGAAGTCAAAGAAGCTATTTACCTCACAAAGAAGTAGAAACTTAATACTCTGATTTGCAATATCCATCTGTAAATTATTTTTAAAGCTATGCAACACATCACAGCAATTCAGATTCTCATTTTATACAACTCTCAAATTTTTCCCTCTAGAATCATAAAAATCACCCTCTGTGTTTAAAGTTTTCTGATATTTCAATTATATGATGGTTCTTGTTTTCCTTTCCTCTTTAAAAGATCTTTAAAAATGAAAAGTCAAGAAAATATCATTTTCCAAAGCCAAGGAGATGAATGCTCAAATAGACATTTCATAGTTAAAGCTGAAATACGCATATACATATATATGTGTGTAGTATACACATATGTGTATGTGTATACACACATGCATATACATATATGTCTATATTTTTTTTTGGATATTTTAACTCACCTTAGAGGTGATACAACCTTGAAATCTTGCAGTAGTGCATTGCATAAGACAATGTGAATTCCTATTCTCTCTTCTATTCAGAAAAAAAAAAAATATATATATATATATATATATATATATATATATATACATATATATTTGGTGACAGGAACCCATTTCTCCTTGGTGTAAGAAACCATTAGTTTAGATACATCAGCTGAATTATGTGATATCTCCAAGGATACAAAATTGAATTGTAAATTTTAGCAGTTGTGATATTTTGGGGGGGGGGGAAAAAGGGGATATAGGAAGTATCTTATTAAAGGATTTGAGGCCTATTGTTATTTTACCAATTCTTCTACCCATGTTTCTTTTTCCTGAAATGTGTAATTGTAGCAGCAAGCACCCCAAGCGTCCTCAGGGTGTCTGCCCATACAGGTTCTTGGATCTGCTTTGATAAAGGAAAGCAACTCAAAATGGGTTAACAAGCTTACTTTTATCAGTCAAACATATATAATGTTTACCTAGTTCAGGGGAAAAAGGTCAGCACCCCAAACTTCAGAATATACAGACAGAATTATCAAGACAGAGAAACAGATCAAGTAGACAGCTTCCAAATTGTCCAAGCATTATATCCATACCAAATCAACATCTGGGTTTCAATATCTGGGTCTTTCAAAGCTGGGGGGGGGGGGTTCTGAACAACGGCATCCCAGAATGCAGATCAAATCACAGAACACTTCTCAAAGTGAGCCCCAAAACAAAGGTACAGATCAGGGCTTATATAGCCTTCTCCTGGCTCAGAGAATGTAACAACCTTATTGACTCACTGGCCAATCAAGAAGTATTTACTGAAAAACAAGCCTCCCACCCCAGGCTCCAGGTGCACTTTAGCCTAAAGGCAGGGAAGATCTTCAAAATTTACATTCCCATTACAGTAATGAACTGTGGAATTTTTTTCTATAGTGCTTAGAATAAGATCTTGAAGACACATTTAATAAATACTTTAACATTATGATGGTCAGAGTTGACAGTCTTACTCTCATGATTTGTGGTTTGAAGAGAATTAGAAAGAAACCCCTATCCCCTGAAACAAATCTATCTATCTATCTATCTATCTATCTATCTATCTATCTATCTATCTATCTATCTA
>NW_027185887.1:2004655-2043894 GCF_028583685.1 Petaurus breviceps papuanus | reverse complement strand
CTATCTATCTATCTATCTATCTATCTATCTATCTATCTATCTATCTAGTCTGCTGTCTAATTTATATATCTGTATGTATATATCTATATATCTGCTCTTCAGATAACGAGAGTTTAAAATACCTGCATTTAACATTCTGGTTAAATTTTGCTTTCTCAAGAAGTCTCATTTTAAAGTATAAATGCTATTAGGCTTCAATAATGACTTGCACATAGTCTGTACTTAAATTTTTGTTGCTCTGAGAATCTACTCCACACCTATAAAATTGGCAAAAATATCAGAAGGAAAATGACAAATATTGGAGGGGATATGGGAAAGCAGGAACAATATGGCACTATTAGTGGGATTGTGAATTGGTCTAGCCATTCTGGAAAGCAGTTTGGAACTATGCCCCCAAAGCGGGCATATGCTGGTAAATATTAACAGCCAGCTATCCAGATTAAAAACAAAATTTGATAAGACACTTTTAAATTCAATCTTTATAATTAACATTTTCCCATCACTTTTATAAGTCTATACAATGAACAAAAGAAGAAGTCAAGTCCTAATTTGAAGCATTTGTTGATTTCCAAGCACATATTAAAAAATTTAACAATTAGCTCTTATGAGAAGACTCAACCTGCCTCCAGTACACTCCTGACAAAATCATTATATTGTGCATAACCTTTGACCCAGTCATACCACTTCTAGACCTATAGCCTTTAAAGATGAAAGAAGAAAAAAGATCCATAGGTATAAAATATTTATAACAGTTCCTTTTGTTACAGAAGATAACATTTCAGAATGACTGAAAAAGGGTATATGAATGTAATGGTATATTATTGTGCCATGAAAAATGATGAAATGGACAATTTCTGAGGAAACTGAGAATGCCTGTGTGAACTGATCCAAAGCAAATGAACAGAACCAGGAAAGCAATTTCTATATTGACAACATTATAAGGAAATACAACTTTGAAAGATTTTAGAACACTGATAAAAATGATAATCCATAATTCTGTAGGACTAAATAGGTGGTACAGGCATCACACCTACTAACAGAGAGATGATGGATTCAAAATGCAAAATGAGAGATATATTTTTGGACATGGTCCGGGGGGAATTTACTTGACTAGTATGTTTTTTTGTGTGTGTGAAGGTACCAACTGAATCATTTATTTTTTATATATATATACATATATTTGAATATTTGATTTTAAAACTTTCAATTCCAGATTCATTCCCTTCCCCCCCTGCCACCCACCCCCACTGGGGAAACAAGCAGTTAAGTATAGGTTGTACATGTGCGGCTAATGCAAAACAATAACATAGTAGATGTATTGTAAAAGACTGACTATATTTCCCTCCCTCCTATCCCACATCCCACTTGTTCTATTCTCTACTTTGATCCTGTCCCTTTTCAAAAGTGGGTGCTTCCAACTTCCCTCCTCCCCAGCCTGCCCTCCCTTCCATCATCCCCCCTCACATCCCCTTCCCCCCCCTATTCTCCTGAAGGGTGAGATCCCCTATTTAGTGTGTATTTCCCTCCCTCCTCAAGCCAGATTCAATAGGAATAAGGTTGACCCATTCCCTTTTGCCTTCCTATTCTTCCCCTCCATTGAAACCATTATCCCTTGCCTCTTCTGTATGAGATAGTTGCCCCACTCTGTCTCTCCCCATCTCCTCTCATTATATTCCTCTCACCTCTTAATTTCACCTTTTAAGTATCATCCCTTCCTGTTAAATTGGTCCCGTGCCCTCTATCTATGTATACCTGTAAACATATATACACACATTCACATATGTATTCATATGCCCGCATACCCTCATATAAAGACATATATATAATATATATATATATTTCTAATCCCTTCAACTACTGAGAAAAGTTTCATAAGTTAAAATTATTGTTTTTCCATGTAGGAATGTTAATAGTTCAACTTTGGCCAGGTGGCTCAGCAAGCAAGAGCACCGGCCCCAGTGCCGGGACGACCCGGATCAAATCCAGGCCCAGACACTTAGCACCACACCCAGAAACAACAACTGGCCGTGCAACCCCCAGCAAGCCACTCGACCCCAATTGCTTCAAAAAAAAAATAGTTCAGCTTTGATAAGTTTCTTATGATTTCTTTTCCCTGTTTACCTTCTCATGCTTCTCTTGCTTCTTGTATCTGAATGTCAAATTTTCTATTCAACTCTGTTTTTTTCAGCAAGAATGCTTGAAAGTCCTCTATTCCACTGAATGACCATATTTTCCCCTGAAACATGATACTCAGTTTTGCTGGGTAGGTGACTCTTGGTTTTAATCCCAGTTCCCTTGACCTCCGGAATATCACATTCCAGGCCCTTTGATCCCTCAGTGTAGAAGCTGCCAGATCCTGAGTTATCCTGATTGTGTTTCCACAATATTCAAATTGTTTCTTCCTGGCTGCTTGTAATATTCTCTCCTTAATCTGGGAATTCTGGAACCTGGCTATAATATTCCTAGGAGTTTTCTTTTTGGGATCTTTTTCAGGAGGTGATCGGTGGATTCTTTCAACCTCTATTTTGCCATCTCGTTCTAAAACATCAAGGCAGTTTTCTTTGAGAACTTCCTGGAGGATGCTTTCCAGGCTCTTACTTTGGTCATGGCTCTCAGGCAGTCCAATAATTTTTAAATTATCTCTCCTGGATCTATTTTCCAGGTCAATGGTTTTTCCCATGAGATATTTCACATTGCCTTCTATTCTTTCATTTGTTTGGATCTGTTTAACAGCATCTTGATTTCTCACAAAGTCATTAGCTTCCATTTGCTCCAATCTAATTCTGAAGCAATGATTCTTCTCAGTGAGCTTTTGAGATTCTTTTTCCATCTGGCAAATTCGACTTTTTAAGGCATTCTTCTCCTCATTGCCTTTCTCAGCCTCCTTTGCCATTTGAGTCAGTCTGTTTTTTAAGGTATTATTTTCTTCAGTCAGGCTGTTGACTCTCATTTCATAATTTTCTTGCATTGTTCTCATTTCTCTTCCCAATTTTTCCTCCACTTCTCTTATCTGCTTCTTAAGGTCCTCTATGACCTGTAACCAGCTTGTATTTTCCTTTGAAGCTTTTGGTGCAGGAGTTCTGACTTCACTGATTTCCTCCTGTTCCATGCCTTGCTCCTTCTTATCCCCAAAATAGGAGTGTAATGTTGGAATCTTCTGTCTGCCTTGTTTCCTTTGCCTGCTCATTTTGCCACTCAATGATTTGACATTTGGGCTTTTTGCCACAGTAGGACTCTGCCACCAGACAGGGGAGTTTTCATCCCAAACGCTGGGGTTTTCTCAGCTGCCGGAGGTATTAGATGGGTGCCCTCTTTGAGGTCTCCACACGCTCTGGCAAGCTGGACACACACCCCAGGACCTCCACCCTAGACTGCAATCCAGATCCAAGCAGGTTAAAGCAAGAGCTATGACCCCTCAGACTGGTGCTTGGTCCCCCTACACTCTGCAGGCCAGGAGCTGAAGCCGCCATGTGGAGCTGGCAGGCTGTGCCGGTGTCTCAGTGGTTTCTCGCCCCGGGGGTAAAAGCCAAGCACTCCCACTTACTGGGTCCCAAAGTCCAGAATGCACTGGCCTCTCACCTTGTCCTTCGCATCTATGTATTGATAAATATGGAAACGGCCACAGCTTCTGCTGACCTGGAGTCCCTCCAGACAGTGGCTGTTCAGGCCTGCCCTGGGGCTAAAGTCTCGGTGTGGGGCTGGGCTAGGCTCCCAGAGCGCTGCACGCTGGCCTGCTGGGCTGTTCTCAGCGGGAAGTTAGCTTCTCTGTGTCATTTTGTGGGTTCTGCAGTTTGTTTAGAGTCCCCTTTTTACATGGATTGGGGAGGGTGGAAGCCGGAGCCGCGGGAGGGTAGTGCTTCTACTCCGCCATTTGGCCCCCGCCCCCCCGACTAGTATGTTGTTAGTGGGTTATTTTCTATTTTCATTTATTTTTGGAGGGATGGGAGAAAGAGTACATGCCTGTTAATTTTGAAAATAAAATCTTTTGGGAGAAAAAAGATTTATTGATTGATTAGGTTACATGTTACCTTCTTTAGAAGTCACCATTTTAGTAAGTAAATGCTCTTGTGAGTCATTACACTCTGAGTGACTAATACTTGAGCGTATTTCATCTTCAGAGGAGATATGATATGGAAACATCAGGCATGTATAGGTTAGAGTGGGAGAAGGAGAGAGAGAAAGGCTGCTGAAGAGGAAAGGGGTCCAAAAAGGGCACATGAGGAATCATGAAGGAAATATTTGCCTACCTTTTGGACTCTTTTGCTAGGGTTAGCACTGGACCTAATAAAAAGGATCTGGAGCTTAATTTACTTGTACCTTAATGGATGAGGTACTACAAATTCAGACTGTGCTTACCTAGAATCATAAAATGTTAGAGGGGGTAAGTATTATAGAGATATATACTAGCCCAGTTGGTTAATTTAACAAATGAGGAAGTTGTGAATCAGAAATATTAAATGACTTAACAAGATTACAGACAGAGCTGAGACAAGAACCTTGGCCCAATTTTCTCCCAAAGTTCAGTACTTTTGTGATGATTTAAGCTTTTTTGGTCAGTGTTTTGGTTTAGGGCATTCTTATAGAAATACAACAAAAATGCTTTGGGGAAAAGGCTATTTGAGGGTAGAGACAATGTTTTCTACGCTTGTCTCCCCTAGCACAGTACCTTGATCAATAAATACTTGTTGAATGAGTGACTGGGAAAAAAAATGGCAATTTTTGTGCATAGACCCTCCTAAATACTGAAAATGTGAAGCCTAAAAGTAATATAGCCTAGGGGTACAGTCTGGATGCCATAGTAAGTAGTATGCTTACATAACTATCAATCCCCTGTACAGGGAATTGCTCCCATGAGGTTAGCTACACCTGCCAATCACTTCTAACTGCTAGCCAATCATGGAACAAACATGGGACTCTGTAGTTACCTCTTCTCCCTTCCAGTCCAGAAAAATATGCATTGTGACAGAGAGCTATCTCAGTTTGCAGTAAGAGCCTGAAACTCTAGGTACTTCTCCTAATCATTGCTGAATGTCCAAATGATTCAAAAGTGATCTCTCAATCTTTCACTATTCTGAGATTGTCTTCCTTAATGGGAAGGGAAGGAGGGAAGTTCATTCGAGAGCAGGGAAAAAAAAGAACTCAAAAACAATTGGGCTGTTTAAACATTGATGGAATATTATGGAAATTTTAAAGTTTACTTTGGGGGAATCTTAACAATCACTAAAAAATGGAAATTTTTTTTAATCTTATAAAATATTTTTGAACAGTAGAAAAATTACATTGACTCCTACAAGATGTTCACAGCTGCAAAAGGCAGTGTAGTATTGTGGTTAGAGAGCTAGTTTTGTAGTCTCAAGCTCTGTCTCTGACACACATTTACAATGTGACCCCAAGCAAATTACTTAATATCTTGGGGACTCAGGCAATTTTCTAAAATTAAGCTGCAGAGAAGGTGCTGATCTACATGAATAATGGGAATTCTTGACTGGGAGCTCCCTATGCCAATAGAAGCTCAAGGCTGGTCCAAAACAAAGGAAAAACATAACTACAATGTAATTTTTAATTCACTTTGGGTCTTATTAATGTTATGAGTCAAATTGCTTTAAAATATCTCCCTTTGAGGAAATTCTAGTACTTTAGGACACAATGATTATTAAGTGATTTTGCTTTTCTAAATTAAAATGGAAACAAATATCTCTTAGATACTAAGAAATTCATTTTTCACAATGTCAAGGATCTTTAGTTTGGAAATATGTGTTTAATTCATTGAATTATTCAGTTTCTATCTGTGTTAGTGGCGTCAGGAGTGGGCTAATTCATGATAACCAAAGTATCAGCCAGCAACTTGGTGCAGGTGCTTATAAATCTAGTACTGCATTTAATGTAAGCAGCTTCCATTTCATGGATGGGGATAGGAAAGGGATGCACTGTTTCCATACCTAGAAAACTATTTTAAGTTCTGAAGACTATACTATAGGATGTGAAAGTATATGGCTACCAGAAGTTTACCAGGCTAAAGGAAATGAGAATGTTAAGCTTGAGAAGGAAATATCAAAAGGAGACATATACTTATTTTTCAAATATGTGATGAGCTTTATCTTGTAGAAGGAAAGATAGGCTTATTGATTAAAAGGGCAGAATGGCATCCAAATTGTTATACTAATTCTAGGACTACCTCAGTTTGAGGTGAGTATTTTCTTTAATTGCATAAAATGTAGTAGCTTGGGGTGGCTAGCTGGCGCAGTGAGTAAAGTGCTGGCCCGGGAGTCAGGAGGACCTGAGTTCTGTTCCGGCCTCAGATACTTAACATATGCACACACACACACACACACACACACACAGACACACACACACATACACACACAAGCCATGTAACCTTGGGCAAGTTACTTAACCCCAATTGCCCTCCAAAAGTTAAAAGAAAATGTAGTAGCTTAAGAAGTATGGGCCTATAAGTGGTGCAGTGAATAGAGCTCTGGGCCCGAAGTCAGGAAGCCTCCTCTCCCTGAGTTCAAATCTGGCCTCAGACATTAACTGTATGACACCGGCCAGTCACTCAACCTTTTTTGCTTCAGCTTCCTCATCTGTAAAATGAGCTGGAGAAGGAAATGGCAAATCACTCCAATATCTTTTCCAAGAAAGCCAACTGAAACAAAAGAACAAAGTATGCATGGCAATACCTCCTGAAATCCATTCTTAAAATTGCTAAATTTCAAATTCCAAGTAGGGAGAGCTATTAAAAAAGGAAAAACTAGAACCATACTAGCTGAGTGAGATATTTAGCAATTAAACAGTTGAAGATAGCATGCTGTATGAGTGCTTTCCCCAAACCTACAGAAACGCAAGGTAACTTTGGGGTGGGTTTTTATTCTTCATTAATTAAACCCCATGGTTGAAACAAATCATTATCACAACAAAGAGTGACAGTATGACAACTTAGTAGGTTATTAATGGGAATGACTGCCTGCAAATAAGAAATCATTATTAAATAAGAAATCATTAATGCATTGCAATTACCATGAATGATAGGAATGGAGACTGGGGCTTAACTGAAAATCTAGAAAACACAAGAAAACAATGAAGCAATGGAGGAAAAGGAAAAATTCATATATGTATACACACAGACACACACTCTTCCTTTCCCCATGTAACCAAAAGTTATATATAATCACTTGTTGAGGGGAAGTAATGACCAAAAGTTTCATCTTCCTTACCATCATTCCACTGTCATTCTTGAAACATTCAATGATTCAAGATTTGTCCAAGAGAAAGTAAATTAATTTCATAGGTAGGTAGTTAGATAGATATATCGATGACAGAGATATATAGATATATGACATAAGGTGCTACCTGTTTAATTAATGCATATAAACTCACCAAAAAATTTCTGATTCTATGTTTTCCAAGTGATGAAATCAGAACAGGCTTTTGTGGTTTTGTTTTTTGTCTTAATCTCAATGTGATTCACAAGTGCTGGAACTTTTTAGTCTTGTATATCTCAAGATGGTAGGTTTAAAAAATAATTAATATTATTAATCCTCCACAATATGCTTTGTTGTCTTGAAGGTGACTAGGTTTTTGAGGCTATGTAACCATAGCAAATCTATTGTAAGTTAAATCAAGATCGAATGACTTCAGGTAGAATTTTAGGACAGATCATATGATCATCATCTGTAAGTATGGAAAAGATAATTTCCAGAAGATAGGAAAACAAATAATGTATTTTTTATTTAGATAATGTAAATCACAAACATAAAAATACAAAATAGTCCTCAGTGCTGAGTTTCCACATAAATGGTGAAGTGTCAAAAAAAATGAACAGAGGAAACTAAAGATTCTAAAACTTAAGATCACATGTAATAATGCTAAGAATCACAGTGCTTTAGATCTTTTACATATATTAATTGAATCATTGGTATGCTTAATATGAGGTCTTTGTACAATGATCAACAAGACAATATTCTACTAGAAGGACTGAACCACAACCAAACTGACATTTTCAAAATGAAAAAAAAAACAGAAGTCATACAGAAGTTGCAGCTAATGGAAAGACAGCTTCCAGGTTGTCCTTGGAGAGGCAATTAAAGAGTTGGCAGAGTTGGTTTCATCAGGTGCCCAAAGGCAACAAAAAATGTCATTTTCTGGGACACTTGGTCATCTTGCTTTGTGATACTCACATTACACATAAGTAAACAAACCATCATGAAGATAATTGCAGCTTTAAGTGCCAACATCTGCTACAAAGGATGAAGGAGTGGAGAAATTCAATAAAGGATTTGATGAGATTCTCCAAAAGAAGTAATTATATAGCCGGGATAGTCTATAATTTCAATATAAAGGGGGCAGGGACATTATTTCAAAAAATATATTGGAAAACAACACTTATGATTAAGAAGAGAGAGCCCAAAGGTTCACAGACTACTCAAAAACCTCAAATCTATACTTCATTAATATTTTCTTCAAAGGAGAGTTGAGGGGTGTTAGGGTGAAATTATGAGATGTGGTATGGAGGTACTTGGTTGAACTTGTTATCCAAAGTTTGCTCAATCTATGAAATCCTATGAGATAGACAATTTTGATGACGCAGAATTTAAACTAAAATATTTGCATGAAAAAGCAACATAGCCTGAATAAGAGGAAATATTCTTCAAAAGGGAAAATTGTCTCATTAAATATCTCTGATAAAAGTCTGATATGCAGGATACACATGGGATTAGTGCCAACTCCTAAAACTGAGTGTTTACATATTACATGTCCAAGACTGGTTCCCAAATAGATAAGTAGTTGATGTATTTGTATGATTTTCAAAAGAAGTAACTGAAGCTATTATGAACCATTTGACCAAATGCTCCAAATCATTGATTAAAAGACAAATACAAATTAAAGCCATTCTGAGGTTTCATCCCAAACGTTAATCTGGTAAAGAGGATAAAAGAAATTGTCAGTTAGGTAAACTGTGAGGACATAGATTCACTGGTACACATTTGGAGGATGTAGAAAATTATCTTGTGATTCTAGAAAACAATCTGGGATAATTCAAGTAAAGTTACTAGACTGCTTACATGCTTTGCCTTAGAGATCCTATTATTGAACATATACCCCAACGAGGACAAAGACAGAGAATAAGTCCTATATTTATTGAAATATGGAAACCTTTTTTTCTGTTAGCCAAATTCAAAATCAAACCAAATAGAAATAAAATGTGTTATTATCTATTGGGAAATTACTAAGCAGATTATGGCATCATGGAAACAGCATATGGAAAAGAAAGCACTGGACTTTGAATCCTGGCTTTAAGGTCTTACTTCCCGTCTGGCATTGACCAGGTCTCTTAGCCTCTCTGTGTCTTAATTTTCTGATCTCTAAAATGAGGGGTTTGGATTTGATTTTGTAGATCCTTCCAGTTCTATGATACTATTTTGATGTAATGGAAAATTAGTGAATAGGAAATGATGAATATGAGAAATACAGAGGAAAGTGAGAAGAACTGAATGAACCGATGTAGAACCAAGAGAATTGAATGTAAAACAACTACAAAAATGTGAACTGAAAAGACATCTAGAGATTAATTGTAATGATAAATATTGGAGGAGAAATCACAAAATATACATTTTCCTTCTTTCCATGGAGAGGTGGAAGACCAGGGGAAAGAAAATTTTGCTTCTGCTTTCAGATGTCATCTTTTTGTCAATTGGTTTTGTTTAACTCTCTATTACAAAGGAGTATTCAGTGGGGAGGTGGAGTAGATTGCTATGTTGGGAAATGACTGTGGTACATGAAAAACAAAAGGCATCAATAAAATTTATTTTGATTCATATAATTATATAAACATATTTGACAGACAACTCACCAAACTGATCAAGAGAGTTTTTAAACTGAAATTTGAGTTAGGAGTGAATCGAGAACAGAAAGTGCTCAGATAGAATAGTTGTTTTTTTTTTTAATTCTATGGAAGTTAACATAAATGAAATAAAAAAAAAAAACAACAACAGCCCAACAACACTTAATTGAGGTCTGTGGTCCTAGTTTGAAATCACAACTTGACACGTACTCTCTAACTTATTTGACCTTGAGCAAGTCACTTCTTCCCTGGGCCTCTGTTTCCTCAAATCTGAAAAATGACAGATCAGTGCTAGTTGAGCCTTAAAGCCCTTTCAGGTTAAAAATGCTACAATACCATCAATATTATCAAAAATGTTGAATTAGTATTATCCTCATCCAAGGGAGATAACAGATTATTAAAATGTTACTCTTTTAGAATCGTCTATTTATGTGAAATCAGATAATTTATTGATTAGAGCAAAGATCAGACTTGATCCCAAATTAAAAGAAAAAATACCCAAGGAGTCATAGGAGTTATGAGAAAGCAAAACCTGTCATTGATATGAATTCTGACACAACCTGTTTAAACAAGCTATTGACTCCAAAAATGGGAACATGTACACAAGTAAAGACACATTTATTATCAACATTTCTTTTTTTTTTTTTAAAGCATTCGGGCTTAAGTAACTTGCCCAAGGTTACATGGCCAGTTTTTCTTGTGTGGGTATTAAGTATCTGAGGCCGGGAACTGATCCCGGGTTCTCCCAACTCTGGGGCTGGTGCTCTTATTCACTGCGCCACCTAGCCACCCCTATTATCAACATTTCTTAGAGAAGACTGATGTAAAAGAATTGACACAATGAGGAGGCTGAAGACCTGCAGAAACTACCTCATCTAGCAAATACTTGATCTCTTTGTTGAGTGGAAAGATATAGCAACTAGAGCAATAACCACCAAAATTAAATATAGCTGTTCTTCCTGTGGTGCCAAGGAAATGGAAACTAAGAGAATGACTGATGTGTGAGGAAGGGCTGACTAAGATGTGGCATATGATTGTTCTGGAGTATTATTGAGCTATAAGAAATAGGGAGTAGAGGATTTAAAGAAGAAGTGGAAAAACTTATGCAGGTAACAGGAAGTACAACTAGAAGAACAATTTATACATATATGCATACATACATACATATACACACACACATATATATGTATGTATATATATATATATATATATATATAAGCTGAGGTTTTTAAAAAGAAAAAAATGAGGACTCTTGTAAACTGATAAAAAATGAAATTTAGGAGAACAATTTATACAATAGCCAGGACCAGAACCATTAAAACAATTTGTATAATTACCAGAAGATTATAAAAACAAGTAACATTGAAAGCTATCACAACTAAGATCAATACAACGACCATTCATGATTTCCACAGGACCAATAATGAAACGTTACATAGGTGATGGATTTAGAGTACAGAATGAGACATGTGTGTATGTATATACATACTTATGTACATACATTTAAGGAATTTGTTTGGCATGTCTATGCATATTTGTTATAAGAAATTAGCTTTTTCTTGAGAAAGTGGGTAGGAAAGAGAAAATGGATTTATTTGTTATTTTTTTAATAGAGAGGTAGAAAGTATCAGAGATGTGGAATGGTGCTGGCAATTTCAGATAAGGTCACAGTACTGTTAGTTTTACTTTGTTAGAAAGTGTCACAAAGTGGGAAAATTTACAAATGTTTGCAATATAAAAACAAAACAGAAAAAAATTCCACAGAGACATACTAGTTACACAGTAAGAGTTATCTATGTGTCCTGATATCTCTGAAATATTAAAAGAACTGGGAATATTGGCCTATAACACACTTGGTGTATTCTCTATAAATGATTTACAGAAAGAAATAGACAACAATCACTGAATGAGAAACAACAAAGTTGTGCTCTGCAATTGAGATGGCTACATCCACACATATTAAATAACAAAGGCATCCAAGTATCAAGGTACTATTGCTCGTATAATCCAGGTTCAGTATTGGAGTATTTGCATAAACTGTCCTCATTGGTGGAAGAGAGGGATAATTCATTGCTGAATGCTCATATGAGGTGCAGAATTAATATAAGAACTTGGGGAGAGGGAAGAAAATCTGCCTTCCTGCTTTGAGAAAGAGAACAAAGGTAGTTCAAGACTTCCTTCAGGAAGAGACCTTTAGAAAGAGAGAATAAACTTTGGAAGGCAAGGCTATAGGAAAAATCTGATTCCTCATTTCCCCGATTTTCCAGTTTTTCTGTCCAGAGACTTCAAAGAATGTCCTCCATTGGGTAGGACTAGGGTCTCTCTCTCTTGTTCAAGCTATTATCTTGCTTACAGTTGGCAAGTTCATTAACTTTGCATATTTTGAGATATGTTATAATTTATAAAATTTAGCTGATTTCACTTTTCTATATACTTGGATAAATGGGATTGTTATTCATTACTTTTATTGGTCTTTTGCATAACTAGAATTTGGTAGGAAGGGATCAAGTCTTTGGATAATCTTGGGGCAACGCTTTCCACTTTAAAGGACAATAACCAGTGAAGTGGCTTGAACCTAAAAAAAAAAAAAACATTCTCCTAGGTTAGAAACATATGGGTGTTGGGGAGGTGGGTCAGATAGACGTAATTCTAGGACAGTACTCTTCTCTGACAGTGGCTCCTTCTTCAGCTCCCCTCCAGGTAGGAGTCAAAGTATCCCTGGGAGAGCTGTAGACAAGAATATCAAGATATTAATCAAAGCCTCCACATGATGCACTGTTCAACAATTCATGTAGATGTACACATAACTTATACGGACAGCATATGCAAACACCTTGTATTAATAATAAAAATAAAAATTGGCATTTATAAAGTACTTTCTTCCACTGAATGTCAAATTGTGGAGTGTAGTTGACCTCGTCTTGAAAACTATGCTAAGAGAATACATATTTGGACAGTTTCTACAAAACTGGAATGATTTTAAGTATGGCCCCAATGATGAACTGTGTATCTATTATCCAATGATAAGCTATATATAAATATATAAGCTATATATAAATATATATATATATATATAAAACCTCAATTTTGAGGAAGAACCCAGACAAACCATCAGCATCCTTCTCCATCTGCTCTCACAATACCCTTCTCTCCTTATTGAGTTCCTCCCAAATATTGTATTTGGAGTAATGGCTTTGCCAGTCATCCTTAATCATCTAAATTTCACCACTGTACCCTCCCATACCTACCAACATCCCTCCCTTATTTTCCAACCCCCTTCTATTCAATATCTTCCCCCCCAAATGCAGGGACTATTTCTTATTGCTTGTATTGTAACCCCAATACTTAGCACAGTGCATAGTATGTGCTCAATAAATTATTTTGACAGGACTTGACTTAACTCAGAATGCTTAACGACTCATTTCAGAGTGGGTGAGTATTCACCTGTATCCATTTCTGATCAATTGTTTTGAGATGAGATTTAATGGCAATGTAAATGTGAGGTTTGCTACCAGATGATTTTATTTTATTTTGGCCATGGTTACTCAGGAAGGCTGACTACTATCATGTGGGAGGTGGCAGTTCTCTTAGTGGAGGGAGCACCCACACTAATGAAGTTGGATTTTTTTTCAAGAAAAAAGGTTCCCATTTAAATTTAAAATATGTATTATGAAAGCACAGGCTGTGGGAGTCTGGGTTTTACAGCAATGAATTTTGAAAAGAACCAGAGTTTTAAATGTCCACAAGCTCAATAATGATAATCAGAATGGTGATGATGATTATAATGATAATCTATGTACCAGATGCTGGGGCAAGTGCTTTATAATGATTATCTTATTGGATCTTCACAATAACTCTGGGAGTTAGATGCTCTTGTTGTCTCATTTATAGATAAAAAAACTGAGGCCATAGGTGTGGTGTCATCGCTAAAATAGCAAATGTAAATTTTGGCAGAATTGATATAAGTATATGACAAGACTGAAGGGAGTTTACCACCACTGACCACAATATATCTGTTGTGTTATGTTTTGCTCTAAGTCCTATAGTTTGAGAGGGTTATTGACAAACTAAAGAAGGAACAGAGGGGGAGAAAGAAAATGCTGAAAGGTCTGGAAACCAAATGCTCTATTAAACACATGCATACACACATGCATGTATGTATATGGATGTATATGTGCACACACATAAATATGTGTATGGATGTATGCATATACAAATATAACTATATGTGTATATATGTACTCGCATATATGCTTATGCATATACAATAGGCCTATGTTTTCCTGTACATACATTCACAGATATGTGTCCATATACACATATGATAAATATACAAGATAATTTTTCAAATATTTTAGCACAGATCATGTCCTCCCCTAGACTTTTATTCTCCAGTTAAATGTAGAAGGATAAATAGATATAGATACATAAGTACACACGTATGTAAACACATGCCCAATGTGTATATAAGTATATTGTGTACGTATATATACACACACAAGCATATACATATTATGCAATCATTTGTGTATGTGTATATACACTATATATACACACACACAAGCATACACCTATTATACAATTATTTGTGTATGTGTATATATGTATGCATATACATACATACATACATATGAATACACATATATACCTATGCAAAATCTCTCCCAGTTCTTTGACACTACTGAGATAAATCAAAGGAGACAGGTGCAAAGAAGTTTGCATTGCAAGAGGTCTGATCATTTTATGAGTGGGATCTTGGGGAGGCTAGAATCTGTCTCTGAAACCATTTGTCTACTGACTAGCATGACTAAGCCTAGATGGTAACTTAAAATAGGTGAAGGCAATGAATTTCTATGAAGGGTAGAATCAATCTAAATTATTCAGTAATGACTATTCTTCACATTGTGCAAGCAGAGGGAAGTGGGTGAAGAATATGGAGATTTTCAATCTTGGGGTCATTCATACCCCTAAAACAAAAGTAAATGATAACAGCTGATATTTATGCGATGCTTTAAGAGCTCCATATCATTTAACATGTATTGGTTTATCAATCCTCAGAATAGTACTTCAGGTACCATTTTACTGATTAGTCAACTCATATAAAATAGTGAGTAACATAGGATTCAAACTCAGTTCCTGCCTTTTCCAGCATACCTTTCATTTTATCACACTACCTTACTATAAAGGTAGTGTATATCTAGTGTATATAGTACTATAAAGGTACTATATATCACTGCAGCATGGCCCGAAGCCAAGGGACATGAAATCATCTTCCTCATTCAGGGTACCAGGGAACAGGTAGGGGTCAC
The DNA here is from genome assembly GCF_028583685.1 of Petaurus breviceps papuanus. Classification (NCBI taxonomy): domain Eukaryota; kingdom Metazoa; phylum Chordata; class Mammalia; order Diprotodontia; family Petauridae; genus Petaurus; species Petaurus breviceps. The sequence continues at coordinate 2,028,744 of NW_027185887.1, read as the reverse complement.
AAGGGTCAAGGTGGCAACAAAATGTAAAAGTAATCATGTAAGGGGTGGCCAGGTGGCTCAGTGAGTAAGAGCAAAGGCCCCAGAGTCAGGATGATCTGGGATCAAATCTGGACTCAGATACTTAGTACCACACCCAGAAATAACTGGCCATGTAACCTTGAGCAAGTTACTTAACCCCAATTGCTTATTTTAAAAAAAAGTATTCATGTAGGGATCTATGTGCAAAGGTCACACCAGGGAATAGTTTTTTAAGATGTTCAGAATCTGCTCCATGCTGTCAGGGTTAACAGACCAAGTTTATATCAGACCAGATTCATTGTCCCATATCCAACTCAGATAGATTTGAAAAGAGCTAAAGGCAGTAGGGCTGGGTGCCTCATAAAGCTGCACCAGATAATCATAGATTATATTTAAGTTAAATTAGAAAAGAAATCCTATTCTCTGTATACTTATGTATTTCTTTTTGGTTGTTGCATTATCCCTTAGTTTCTTATGAAAAGTCTTTCTGGAAAATAAAAATCCAACCTTTCAAAGTTGAACCAACAAGAGAGGGGATTTACTATATCTACAAAAGAATAATAACAGTATGTATACACACATATGTGTATATTTAGTGGTTTAAGACATACAAAGCATTTGTCAGGTATTATCTCAATTGATTATCCCATGAAGTAGATAGTTGAAGAATCATTAATCCCATCTACAGATAAATAATTACTTTAATATTCTCTAAGTTCCCTTATAACCCTAAATTTCTTGATTCTGTGATATTTTAGAAAATAAAATGACTAGCCCACACAGTTAATAAATGGCAGGACTGGGGATGGAGTCAAGATGGCAGAGTAGAAGCAGGACCATTGCTGGGCTCTGGCTTCCACATTCCCCAATCCATGTAAAAGGGGACTCTAAACAACCTTTTTTTTTTGCTGCAGAACCCACAAAATGACACAGAGAAGGTAACCTCCCACTGAGGACAGCCCGGTAGGCTGTCAATAATTGGCCAGTGCAGTGCTCTGGAAGCTGAGCCCAGCCCTAATCCAAGGCTTTAGCCCCAGGGTGGATCTGACCAACCACAGCCAGAGGGACCCAAGATCAGCAGCAGCCGTGGCCATTTCCAGATTTATCAACAAATAGAAGCAAAGGACAAAGTGAGAGGTCAGTGCAGTCTGGACTTTGGGACTCAGTAAGTGGGAGTGTGTGGCTTTTGCCCCCAGGGTGAGAAGCCTCTGAGACTTCGACACAGTCAGCCAGTGCCACATGGTAGCTTCAGCTCCTGGCCTGCAGAGTGTAGGGGGACCAAGCACTAGTCTCAGGGGTAATCGCTCTTCTTTAACCTTCTTGGATCTGGATTGCAGTCTAGGGTGGGGGTCCTTGCGTGTGTGTCCAGCTTGCCAGAGCATGTGGAGACCTCAGAGAGGGCACCCATCTAATACTTCTGGCAGCTGAGAAAACCCCAGCATTTGGGACGAAAGCTCCCCTGTCTGGTGGAAGAGTAGTACTGTGACAAAAAGCCCAGGGGTCAAGTGACTGAAGGGCAACATGACCAGGCAAAGGAAACAAAGCAGACAGAAGATTCCAATGTTAGACTCCTATTTTGGGGACAAAAAGGAGCAAAGCATGGAACAAGAGGAAGACAGTGAAGTCAGAACTCCTGCACCAAAAGCTTCTATGGAAAATAAGAGCTGGTCACAGGCCATAGAGGACCTTAAGAAGCAGATAAGAGAAATGGAGGAAAAATTGGGAAGAGAAATGAGAATGATGCAAGAAAATTATGAAATGAGAGTCAACAGCCTGACTGAGGAAAATCAAACCCTAAAAAATAGATTAATTCAAATGGCAAAAGAGGCTCAAAAGGCAATGAGGAGATGAATGCCTTAAAAAGTCGAATTTGCCAGATGGAAAAAGAATTTCAAAAGCTCAATGAGGAGAATCATTGCTTCAGAATTAGATTGGAGCAAATGGAAGTTAATGACTTTAGGAGAAATCAAGATGTGTTAAACAGATCCAAACAAATGAAAGAATAGAAGGCAATGTGAAACATCTCATGGGAAAACCACTGACCTGGAAAATAGATCCAGGAGAGGTCATTTAAAAATTATTGGACTACTTGAACGCCATGAACAAAGTAAGAACCTAGAAATCATCCTCCAGGAAGTTCTCAAAGAAAACTGCCCTGATGTTTTAGAACCAGAGGGCAAAATAGAGGTTGAAAGAATCCACCAATCACCTCCTGAAAAAGATCCCAAAAAGAAAACTCCTAGGAATATTATAGCCAGGTTCCAGAATTCCCAGATTAAGGAGAGAATATTACAAGCAGCCAGGAAGAAACAATTTGAATACTGTGGAAACAATCAGGATAACCCAGGATCTGGCAGCTTCTACACTGAAGGATCAAAGGGCTTGGAATATGATATTCCGGAGGGCAAAGGAGCTGGGATTAAAACCAACAGTCATCTACCCAGCAAAACTGAGTATCATGTTTCAGGGGAAAATATGGTCATTCAGTGGAATAGAGGACTTTCAAGCATTCTTGCTGAAAAAACCAGAGTTGAATAGAAAATTTTACATTCAGATACAAGAAGCATGAGAAGGTAAACGGAAAAGAAATCATAAGGAATTTATCAAAGTTGAACTATTAACATTCCTACATGAAAAAACAATAATTGTAAGTGATGAACCTTTTCTCAGTAGTTGAAGGGAATATATATATATATCGTGTTTCCCCAATAATAAGACACTGTCTTATTATTTTTTTTGAAAGAAAAACACCAGAGGGCTTATTTTCAGGGGAGGGCTTATGTTGTCCTGCCTCAGCTCTCCTCCACGGCACTGCTCTCAATGGCGCCAGCAAGCAAATCACTGGGGAAGAACAGGATGATGCGCTCACTGCTGCAGCTCTGATTGGATGCAGCTCGGAGCGCGGCATGCGTTTCACCGGGGGGGGGGAGGGACGGTGCATACAGAGGGTACCGTAATGTAGCGTATAGCGCAAGGGATCACCTTCACTACAGTAGCAATCTCAATAGGGCTTATTTTGGGGGGAGGGCTTATTTTAGAGGAATCTTACACAGTAAGGGGAGGGCTTATTTTCGGGATAGGTCTTATTATCGGGGAAACACGGTATATACATATATATGTATGTATGTATATGTATATATGTATATATGAGGGTATATGTGCACATGAATGCATATGTGAATGTGTGTATATATGTTTACAGGTATACATAGATAGAGGGCACAGTACCAATTTAACAGGAAGGTATGATACTTAAAAAGGTGAAATTAAGAGATGAGAGAGGAATATAATGAGAGGAGATGGGGAGAGACAGAATGGGGTAAACTATCTCATATAGAAGAGGCAAGGGAAAATGGTTACAAGGGAAAATGGAGGGGAAGAATAGGAAGGCAAAAGGGAATGGGTCAACCCTATTCCCATTGAATTTGGCTTGAGGAGGGAATAACATACACACTAAATAGGGTATTTCACCCTCCAGGAGAGTAGGGGGGTGAGGAGATGAGAGGGGGAATGATGAAAGGGAATTTAAGGGGGGGAGGGAATTTGGGATCACCCACTTTTGAAAAGGGACGGGATCAAAGTAGAGAATAGAATAAACGGGAGGTGGGATAGGAGGGAGGGAAATATAATCAGTCTTTTACAATATATCTACTATGTTATTGTTTTACGTTAGCCACACATGTACAACCTATACTGAACTGCTTATCTTCCCAGTAAGGGTAGGAGACAAGGGAGGAAGGGAATGAATCTGGAATTCAAAATTTTAAAATCAAATACTCAAAAAAAAATGTGTGTGTATACTATTATTAATACTATTTTACATATAATCAGGAAATAAGATATACAGGCACTGGGGCACAGAGATCCACTGGAAAAGTCAAAAGGGGTATGGGAGAAAATATGGGAGAGAGCAGACTGGAGGAGCGGATATCCTGTGGGACTGCTATTTTGGGGCAGTGGGTAGGGGAAAAATGGGGAGAAAATTTGTAACTCAAAATCTGGTGGAAATGAATGATGTAAATCAGAAGTTAATAAAGCATTTGAAAAAAAAAATAAATGGCAGAACCAAGACCCATATATAGATCCCTGGGTTTCACATCTATTTTTTTTAGTCATTTTTCAGTCATGTCTGACTCTTCATGACCCCGTTTGGGATTTTATTGGCAAAGATATTGGAGTGATTAGCCATTTCCTTCTCCAGTTCATTTTATAAATGAGGAAACTGAGGCAAACAGGGTTAAGTGATTTGCCTGGAGGTCATACAGTTAGTAAGTGTCTGAGGTTATATTTGAACTTAGGTCTTCCCGATTGCAGGCCTGTCACTCATACACTATGCCACCTAACTGCCTCTCATATCATTGCTCTTTCAATAATTCAACAAAGTATAAACATTTATACTTTATACATACCTACAATATAAAAGGCATCGAGGGGAAAATAGGTGAAAAATGACACAAATTTCTTTATCTAATAGAGACACATCTAATGGGGAAGAACTTGTGTATATATATTATCTCCTTTGATAGATGAAAACTCCTGAAAGGCAGGAACTGTTTCATTTTTATTTTTTTATACATAGACCCTCACCTACTGACTGGCATATAGTAAGCAATTCACACGTATTTGTTTGTTTCATTGACCTTTGTGTGTTTATGTCTATATGCACACATGTAGATTGATGATAAAGATATTATAAAACAGAATATAATGGGAACAAAGGAGAACCAAGCAAAGTCCTATGGTTAATCTGAGAAGGGTATAGTAGGGATTTCTAGAATTGTCATAGGATTTGGATAAATATTCCAGGTTGCCTTTGAGAGCTAGGAGGTCATACACACACACACACACACACACACACACACATATGCGTATGCCTAATATCTAGGTAAGATATTGGCAGCAGCCAGCAAGAACCAGGGAAGGTAGAACAGAGAGTAGGGGATCCATGAAGAAAAGAGTAAGGAATAATCATGAATGTTCCTCCCCTTCCCTAGATATTCCTAGACCATAGACCTTGTGGGTACTATCTCTGCTATTACTATTCCCCTCCTCTTGGATAGAGGTAGCTTCAAATTCATTCATTCAGTATTCAATAAAGATATATAGAGTGCCTATCCCATGTGTCTGTACTAGATACAGATCAGGATAAAGATGTATAAATTGTTGCTCTTATCCTCCAAGAGTACACAGTTTAGCCAATATTTAAAAATTGCTAGAGAAACACCTTGCTGACATAGAATACTATGTATTCAGAATAATTAATTAAATTCAATAAAACATTTATTTGATGCCTATTATGGGCAAGGCATTATGCTAGCTACAAATAGGTCTGGGCAAGGAGAGGACAGTAAAGATAAATATGAAAGGTCCCCTGCCAACACAAGTTTACTGTTCATTAAGGGGGATAAGATCCCTACACATATAAATCTAGAGTGGAATGTGAAAGTTTGTATTTTTTAAAAAGTGCAAATGTCTACAAACAGGGTGCAGTGGATAGAGCATGGACTTGGAATCAAGAAAGTCTGATCTTTATGAGTTCAAAGCCAGACTCAGTCACTTACTAGCTGTGTAACCCTGATCAAGTCACTTGACCCCACTTGCCTCAGTTCCATATCTATAAAATGAGATGGAGAAGGAAATGGCAAACCACTCAAGTATCTTTGCCAAGAGAAGTTCAAATAAGATCACAAAGAGTCAGACACGATTGAAATGACTGAACAACACAATAACAAACATCAATGGGAATTTAAAAGGGAAAGGGAATATTTTTGATTGATTGGTGAGATCACAGAAGACTAGAAAGAAGAAGGCATTTTAACCTAGGTTTTGAAATATAAGTAGAGTTTCTATAAGTAAAGAAAGAGGGTAAAAGGAGAAGAAAATTTGTAACATTTGGAATAAACAGAATGAGGCAGGGCATAGAGTTTTGAGATCAAGAGATGCTTGAGGAAAGTTGCATAGTCCAATTTGACTGAAGTGCAGAGTAAATGGAAAGGAAGTCATGTAAAGGACTGGAAATAGAGGATGCTGTTTAAATGCCAAATGAAATTCCATTATACCACAGAATGTATTGTATTTCTCTTCATATTCCCATCACCTATAACAGTAACAGTAGACAATAGATGTGTATTGATTGACTCATTGACGGCATTTTGCAAGGACCCAGGACTTCTCAATGAAGAAATTAGGATTACATAAAATGTCAAGGGAACTAAATTGACTGTGATGGCCTACCTCCTCCCCATCAACAGCACCAACAACAAATATTTACCAAGTTATATTAAGGAAAAACATTGGTTAACAAATGTCTTTTCTTCTGAGATCTGCTGGTCTTTGGGAGTATCTCTTGCCAGATGAATCTTCATCTCCCTACTAGTTCTATACTTTCAACCTATAATGGTTAAATCAATTCTTGAGTATCCTCAGACAACTACCACTTGAGTCATGTGACTCAAAAGAAAGTGATTAGTGAGCTATAGGTCTTCTTTCCATCTCTTCAACCTCATATTTGACACACTGGGCAATTTTAGGCTTGTTAACTAATTATGCAGGCACTGAATACAGCTATGCTTATTCCTTTGGCACCAGTAATTTAACAGAGGGGTCCCATTTCACAAGTATAAATATGTGAATATGCCCCACTTCTAGTTCCCAGACACCAGCCAAGAACAGGGGGAATATTCACCAAAACAGGCTATGGGTTAAATTCAAAATTCAGATTAGTAGAAGATTGAAATTGTTTTTGTTTGTTTGTAGGTGGATATGTTTGTGTTCTTTTTATTAAAGAATTATTTTCCCTCTGGCATTATCAGAAGTTCTCTTTCTGAATGTTACTTTGGGCTTTTAAAAAAAACAGTTAAGCATCAATTTTCTGTCTTTTCTTTTGTCAGTCTCAGAGTTTGATTTGCATTACATGGTACCAGTCTGCTGCTGTTGATATCCCTCAGGCAGTGTTAGCATTTCACTGTTGAAGTTGAAGAAAATCTCATGCCTTTTAGGCATTTTAGAAAACACAACAAACACCTCCCTATTTTCCAGAATAGTTTTTCCCCCTTCTTTTTGTCAACACAAACTATAAACAAATCAGACTTAAAACGAAGTAACCATCTGAAATATTATCATCTTTTTGCCCATCTGTCACACTAAAAAGTCAGTTGTGAGATTATGCTTAGGTGTTGTCAGCCAATCAGAGGTGACGTAGGAACAGATATGTGAAATAGAATAAAAATGTAAAGCATTCACAAAAAAAAATTATCAAGATATGAGCTGTTTAAAGGTGGGATATAACACAGGAGTAAGGCTAAAGTGCCATGCTATATTTCCTGTCTTCACAGAAAAAAGGGCTTGTTTGATGGTACAATATCATAACTTCTCCATCAAAGACCTTGCTTCTTTCTGTTTTTCTTCCTCATATGCCTTTGTGTAAACCCAGCAGATTCTGGGTGTTGGTTACACTCAGGCATTCAAATAAAGAAGGCAAGAATGTAAAGGCAATATGAAGTAGTAGCTACAGTGCTAAGCTTAGAGTCAGGAAGACTCTAAGTCAAATCCTAACTCCAGTTCATATCCTGTGTGAGGATAGATGGGTCACTAAGACAGTTTCCTCATCTGTAAAATCAGGGTAGTAAGCATTCTCAAAAAGAGACACAAATTATCAACAACCACTTGAAAGAATGCTCACAACCAATAATAATAATAAATGAAAATCAAAACAACTTACCCTGAGGTTATTTCATCTTATAATTTCTTTTGTCTTATGAAATTATTAGTTTCTATTTGATCCCATCAAATTTCTACTGATTTTGTTGTTTGGGCAAGGTTTTATACTTCTTGTTCCAAGCTGTCAATTCCCTTTCTAGTTCTTTCTTCCATATCTCTCATTTCTTTTCCATTTTTTTGCTTTAACATTTCTATTTAATTAACAAACCATCTTAACTTAAAAAAAAACCTCTTGATTCTTGTCTTTCAGGAATACTAGTTGCATTTGTCCTCATTCTACATTTTCTTTTGAGGCTTTGCCTGTGTATGTTTTCAAGTCATTTTCTTCTTTCTGGATTTGTGTCTTGAGTGTCCCTGTCACCACAATAGTTTTTGTGCTTGCTCATTATTCTAGCCTACTTTCTGAATTTAGCCTTTATGTTAGAACCAGGTATTTCTGTAGTGAAACTGTGGGCTGTTTCTTTTGTTACTTTCTCGGGAGTATTGAATAATTGTGTTAATCTAGTTTCTTAGGGATAGCTCAGGCTGGGGACCTATAAGTTATAGAGATCCCCAAGTGGTTTGATCCAGGAAAAATATCTGATTTATGTACTTCTAGCTTTAACTCTTCAAATTTGTGGCCTATGTTTGGCTCACAGCAATAGTACAGTATGGTTGGATTTAGCCCATCAGTCAGCTAGAAAATTGTTGGTTCAGTTCTTTCTATAGACCATGGCTTTCTTTTAGTCTGTGATTCCTTCCCTGCAGTTATTCTGCAGTTGTCAGGGCTTAAAGTTGGAGCTGAGACCATTCTTGCTCCTGGGGTCTGAATCATACAGATGCTATTTACTGAACTTTCTCCTTGCTCTGGACACAGGCTAAGACCTGTGGCCACTCCTCAATCCACAATTTCCATGTAGGTCCAGGACCTCTCCTTAGTTTCTTCTAGAGCTGTCACCTGGAACAGGGTAGGGAATGACAAAGTTGCCAATTGGAATCTATTCCTTTACTCTGCAATGCTTTGTTATCCGTTTGAGACCTTATCCTTCCCAACACAGTCCCTGATCATTGCAATGCTCTCTGCAGTACCTTCCTCATTAGAATATGTCACCAGTAACTTTTGTCTTGGATTTCCTGATCAGTATTCAGTCTAGTGAATTTTCTAGATCTGCTTAGAAGAATTTTGTGGGCAGACCAACTATCCTTGCTACTCTACCATCTTTGTGGTACATGAATTAATAGAATATTACTAAGTTGTAATAAAGGAGGAATATGATGAATACAGAGAAAAAGTGAAAGACTAGTGTAATCTAACGCAGAATGAAGTAAGCAGAACCAAGAAAAAAACAGCAATATAAATAGAAAGAATAGTCAAAAGTAATAAAAAGGAATGTTGCAAAATTAAAGAGAAGAAATTTAGCCCCAAAGAAGAAAAATTACAAGATAAACATCACAAAATACTATACCCCTCTTCTTTGCAGAGATGTGACTTTTATAATTATGGTACATCATATGCATTTTCGGATTGTTAAAATAATATTTTGGGGGTTTGATAACCAATTACTTTTATCACAGAGAAAATGCACCCAAGAGGAACTGAAAAAGACTCTCATAAGGGAGAAAGAAATTCTAAGACCTGTAGTACTAGGGGGTTGTGAATGACCTTTGTTACATATGCATACTACACAAGTGCTTTACAACCACTGGAATGAGGTTCTATGTGTATTTATAGGACTGTGTACCATTGGTTGATTATGGTTTATCTTTTTTCTTGGTATATTATCTTAGTAAATGTCTTTGTCAAGAGCTGAGTCTAATGGCTGATTGTTAATGGGAAGCACACCAGTGTGGACTCCTGAGTCAGAGGCCTCCTACCTCTATAATATTTGAAGAATGACCTCAAAGGTTAAGCCTTGAAGCCTGAAGGAGCAGACATCTACCCAACTCAAAGGCAAGTAAGATTTGGGGAGTTAAGAAATGAAATAACATATGTGAAGTGTTTGCAAAAACTTAAAGTGCCATATGAATATTAGATATTCTTACTATCAGCTATTATTATTAGCCCAAAGGCTATGTTACATTTATAAAGTATTTTACCTTTTTTTTTTGCTTTTTGGAGGACAATTGGGGTTGAGTGACTTGCCCAAGGTCACACAGCTAGTTTTTGTGTTAAGTGTCTGAGGTCAGATTTGAACTCAGGTCCTCCTGACTCCAGGGCTGGTGCTCTATTCACTGAACCACCTAGCCATCCTGTGTAAAGTATTTTACAAATATTGAATGTATGAATGAATGTCATCCCTTAGTTTTAATAAATAGTTTTGTATGCAGCCAATAACTAATCAATTATGCAACTATCACACTTGTGATTTACCCTGGCCATTTGCTGCTCTTCTTCCTCCTCTGTAGCCATGCTAACTGTCTTTTGGCAATTTGATCTTTCATTTACATGTTGGACAGAATCAAAGACATGATGTTCAAAACAGTCATTTTGTAAGTTTGTGCCTCTTGTAGAAGTAGAAAAATTAGGGTTCGGGACCATACTTATTTCTTCTCCAGGTATATTCCTGAGAAAACTCCCCTGAAATAGAGTAGATGTTAGGAAGTAAGTACCACTTTTTAATGTAAACTATAAAGGAGAAGGGTAAAAGGCACAAAGAAGAGAAATATCATTAAAGTAAACTCAAAGAGGAACTTGGAATCGGGTAATATAATGAAAAGGAGTAGGGGAGATTTGATTCAGATTAGTGCAAGTAAAACAAGCAGTGGGAAGGAAGTACTGACTTAAAGAAGAGGTAAATATATATATATATATATATATATATATATATATATATACACACACACGTGTGTGTGTATACAATAACATAATAATATATAACAATTATAACACTAAATATTCCTCAAATAAATTCCCAATTAAGAAAAATTCTAAAGGAGACTGGCTATATAAATGAAATTCAGCAATTTTGCCTATATGTGAATCATATCTGAGATATTTGTAAACATAATAAGTATAGGGAAATGGAACAAAATCTATCTCGTATTGCATGGCTCTAAAAATGATGAGTTGAAATTATTATCCCAAAGAAAGCAAAAATAAAAAATGATAAAATCAAAGGGAATCATCAACATCCTCATCACCTCCATCATCATCTAGAGATTTAAGGTTTGCAAAGTGCCTGACAAGTATTTCATTTGATTCTTATAAAAGTCTTACATTGCAGTTACTGCTATTCTCATTTGACAGAGGAGAAAACAGGCTGAGGGTTTAAATGATTTGCCTAAGTTTACAGTTAGTAAGTATTTGTAGCAGGATTTGAACTTAAGTCTTCCTTGACACAACTCCATTAGTTTCTCTACTATGCTACCTAGTTGGAAAGAAAAAAATATATAAGAAAAAAGACCACATAAATTCATAACAGACATGAAAAGTAACAAAAGAGTAGGATATGCTGATATCTTTCTTTAAGAACTGGATAAATCCAACAGAAAAAAACCCCACAAGTATGAAACTGAATGTATTATTGGATAAATCAGATCTGATTGACCCAAGGTAATTTCTGAATGAGATAATAATGAATGCAAATATTGTCAGTATTTTTTAAAAAATATTAATTTTCCCCAGTTACATGTAAAAACATTTTAACACTTGTTTTTAAAATTTTGAGTTTCAAATTCTCTCCCCTCCTCCCTTCCCAGCCCCTTTCATCAAGAAGGCAAGCAATTTGATATAGATTATACAGGTGTAGTTATGCAAAACATTTCCATAATACTCATGTTGTGAAAGAAAACATAGACAAAACAAACTCAAGAAAAATAAAGTTTTTTAAAGTGTGCTTCAATCTGTAGTCAGATATCATCAGTTCTTTCTCTGGGGATGGATAGCATTTTACATCACAAGTCCTTCAGAGTTGACCTGGATGGCTGTATTTCTGAGGATAGCTAAGTCATTCACAGCTCATCATCTTACAATACTGCTATTACTTTGCACATAGTACATTTCACATTGTATCAGCCCATGCAAGTCTTCCCAAATTTTCTTCTGAGAGCATCCTGTTCACAATTTCCTATGGTACAACAGTATTTCATCATAGTCACATTTGGGAACTTTTTCAGCCATTCACCAGTTGAGGGGCATCCCCTCAATTTCTAATTCTTTGCCCCCAGAACACAGATCTTATAAATATTTTTGAACATATAAGTCTTTTTCTTTTCTATTTTTATTTCTTTTAAGATACAGACCTAGTAGTGGTACTACTAGCCCAAAGACACATATCCCTTTGGGCATAGTTCCAAATTGCTCTACAGAATGATTGAATCAGTTCAGAATTCCACCAACAGTGCATTAATGTCTCATTTTCCCCACATCCTCTCCAACATTTGTCATTTACCTGTTCTGCCTTATTAGCCAATATAATAGGTATGAGATAGCACTTCAAAATTGTTTAAATTTGCATTTCTCCAATTAATAGTGAGTTAGAGTATTTTTTTCATATGTCTATAGATTGCTTTGATTATTTCATCTGAAAACTGACCACATCCTTTGATCATTTATCCATTGGGGAATGGCTCTTATTTTTATAAATTTGACTCAGTATTTTTATATGTTTGAAAGATGAGAAATTTATCAGAGAAACTTGCTTCAACATTTTTTCACAGTTACTATTGCTAATAGTATTTCCCTCCATCCTATCCCCCCATTCACATTCTATTCTCTCTCTCCTTTCATGCTGTTCCTCCTCAAAAATATTTTGCTTCTGACTACCCCTCTACCAATTTGTCCTCCCTTCTATTTCTCCCCTCTTTTCTTAAACCTTTCCCTTTCTACTTTCTTGTAGGGTAAGATAGATTTTTATGCTCAATTGAGTGTGTATTTTATTCCCTCTTTGAGCCAGTTCTGATGAGAGTAAGGTTCACTGACTCTCCTGCATTTTCTTCCTTTTCCCCTCAACAATAAAACCTTTTTTTCTTTTATGGGAGATGATTTACCCCATTCTACTTCTCCTTTTCTCTTTCTCCCAGTACATTCATCCCTTAATTTTATTTTTTAGATATCATCCCTTCATATCCAATTTACACCTATTCCCTCTTCCTATATATACTCTTTCTAACTACCCTACTAATTAGAAATGTCTTATGAATAACAAATGTCATCTTCTCATGTAGGATTGTAAGCAGCATAACTTTATTAAGTCCCTCATGATTTCTCTTTCCAGTTTACCTTATTATGATTCTATTGAGTCTTGTATTTGAAAGTCAAATTTTCTATTCAGCCCTGTTTTTTTTTCAAGAAAGATTATACTCAATTTTACTGAGTAGGTCATTCTCAGTTGTAATCCCAGCTCCTTTGCCCTCCAGAATATTATATTCCAAGTCCTCCAAGCCTTTAATATAGAAGATGTTAAATCCTGTGTTATCCTGACTATGGCTCCATAGTACTTGAAGTTCTTTCTCCTTGACTTGGGAACTCTGGAATTTGGTTATAATATCTGGAAGTTTTCATTTTGGAATCTCTTTCAAGAGGTGATCTATAGATTCTTTCCATTTCTATTTTAACCTCTGGTTCTAGAATATCAGGGCAGTTTTCCTTGATAATTTCTTGAAAGTTGATATTTAGGGTCTTTTTATCATGACTTTCAGGTACTCCAATAATTTTTCCTGGATCTATTTTCCAGGTCTGTTGTTTTTCCAATGAGATAATTCACATTATCTTCCATTTTTTAATTATTTTGGTTTTTGTTTTATTGTTTCTTTATTTCTCATGAAGTCATTAGCTTCTATTTGCTCCATTCTAATTTTTAAGGAATTATTTTCTTCAGCGAGCATTTGGATGTCATTTCTATTTGGCCAAATCTACTTTTTAAAGCATTCTTCTCATTGGCTTTTTGGACCTCTTTTTCCATTTTTGCTAGTATGTTTTTCAAGATGTCCTTTTCTTCAGTATTTTTTGTGTCTCCTTAACCAAAGCTGTTGACTTGTTTTTAATGATTTTCTTGCATCATTCTCATTTCTCTTTCCATTTTTTCCTCTATCTTTCTTATTTGATTTTAAGCTCCTTTTTGAACTCTTCCATGGCCTGAGAAAAAAATCATATTTTTCTAGGTGGCTTTGGATGTAGGAGTGTTGAGCTTGTTGTCTTCTTCTGAGTATGTATTTTGATCTTCCTCATCACCATAGTAACTTTCCATAGTTAGGGTTTTCCCCCCTGTTGTTTGCTCATTTCCCCAGCCTATTACTTGACTTTTAACTCTTTGTTAAAGTAGGACTCTGCTTCCAGGGTGGAGGGCACACTGTCCCAAGCTTCAGGGGTTTCATCCAGGTGTTTTCAGAAATATTTCTAGGGACCTGTATGTTTTCAGTTCTTCCAAGGTGGTACGATCTAAGCAGACATATTTACTCCTCTCCTGGCCTGTGTTCTGGTCTGTGAGTAACCACAAGCACTCTTTTCTTCCTTGGAACTGAGAAGACAGTTCCCCTTCTACTGTGGCCACAAACTCTGCTATGCTAGTACTCTTCTTCTTCCCCCTGGGACTGCCACCCAAAGTCTGAGACCTGTAGCTAACTATGGGCAAAGCAACAGAATCCTGATTCGGTGACAGCAAAGAGATCCCAGTAATCTGATTTTTTAAAATCTCCTTCCTCCTCCAGTTGTTTGACATTACCATCTGTGGGTTGAGATCTCCAGGAGCAGCTACTGGCACTTACTGATTCAGTCACTCCCAAGGCCTGCTCCTGGTTTGCTGTGATCAGAGCTGTGCTGGTCTAGCCTACACTGTATTGTGCTCCACTCTCAACCAAGTGTGACAGACCTTTACTGCCAACCTTCCAAGTTGTCTTAGGCTGGAAATCTGTTTCATTACATCTTTTTCTTGTTTCTGCTGATCTAGAATTTGTTTAGAATAATTTTTAAAGGTATTTGGAGGGCTTTGGGGGAGAGCTCATGAGTACTTGCCTGTACCCTGACATCTTGGCTCCACCCTCTATATTTTCAGTATTGCAAAATAATTTTACACAATTTAATCATATCCTAAGGTTGGAATTCTCAACTCAGAGTTACCAAACTTAAAAAAAATTTGATAACTATACTTCAGGAGAATTGATTTGCTATGTAATATTGTGTAATTTAATTTATACATCAAACTAATCTGAGAAGTAGTCTACAGGCTTCACCCAACTGTGAAAGGAGTCATTATCTCTCTGTCTCTGACTCTCTCTCTCAGATACACACACAAACATACACATGATTAAGGATCCTTCTACTAAGGCTAAAAGGAATCATAAGCAAACATTAAAAAGTTGATATAGTAAATGCCACCTTAATAACTTGGTCTCTTCTTTGCCTAATTTGATTCCTTTGATTTCTTTTTCTTCTCTAATTGCTACTGCTAACATTTCTAGTACCAGATTGAATAAGAGGGGTGATAGTGGACATCATTTTTTCACCCCTGATCTTATTGGAAATGCTTCTAGCTTATCCCCATTACATATAATACTGGCTGATGGCTTTAAATGCTACCTATTATTTTAAGGAAGGCTCCATTTATTCCGATACTTTCTAGTGTTTTCAATAGGAATAGATGTAGTACTTTGTCAAAAGCCTTTTATGCCTCTTTGCGAGGCATACTTTACCCTTTTCTGCTTCATTATTTCCTCTTCTTCCATTTCAGTCCCTTTGTAGCCCTTAATAAGGTTTTTTAATTGTCATTTTATGTAATTTATACCCATGCCTTCTATTTGTCTATAAAGAGTATGCTCTTATTAAATAACAGGGTGTGTATGTGTGTGTGTGTGTGTTTTCCTTATTTACCTTTCTATATCTCTCATGTGTCATGTAATTGGAAGCCGAATTTTGAACTCTGGCTTTTTCATCAGGAAGATATGGAAATCTGTTATATCATTGAATCTCCTTGCCTGGAATAATATGTTCAGTTTCACTGGATGGGTGATCCTTGTTTGTAACCGAGCTCTTTTGCCTTGCAAAAATCATATTCCAGTTCCTCCAATCTTTTAGTATAGAAGCTGCCAGATCCTGTGTGATCTTCACTGTGGTTCCACAATATTTGAATTGTTTCCTTCTGGCTGCTTGTAGTATTTTCTGCTTTACCTGGTAGTTCTGGGGTTTGGCCACAACATTTTGCGGACTTTTCAATTTGGAATCTCTTTTAGGAGGTGAACAGTGGATTCTCTCAATTTCTATTTTACCCTCTGGTTCTAGTATCTCAGGGCAGTTTTCCTTGATGAGCTCTTAGAAGATTTTGTCCAGGCTTATTTTTTTATCATGATTTTCTGGTAGGCCTATGATTCTCAGATTATATCTCCTGGATCTGTTTTCTAGGGCAGTCACTTTTCCATTGATATATTTTACCTCCTTTTCTAATTTTCCATTCTTGATATTTTGTTTGACTGATTTTTGGTTCCTCATAGAGTTATTCTCTTCAATTTGGTAGATTCTAGTTTTTAACAAATTATTTTCCTCGGTGAATTTTTGAAGCTCCTTTTCCATATCAGACATTTTTCTTTTTAAGGAGCTGTTTTCTTCATTGTAATATTTTTCAAATTTTGCAATTTTTGATTTTAAAAGAATTATTCATTTTATCTTCTCTCTAATTTGGTTTTCAAAGTTCTTTTTGAACTCATCTAAGAATGCTTTCTGTGCTTGAGACCAGTTCCCTCTTGAGGCTTCAGCTGTGGGTGTGGAGTCGATACTGTCTCCTCTGAATTTGGTTCCTCCCTCTTGCAATAGTAGGACTGCAGAGTCTTTGTCTTTGCAGTCTGTTTTTTAATAATTTTGAGGCAGGACCCTAGCCATGCCCTTCCTCTAGGGTTTCAAAGCCTTTGCTGTTTAAAGTTTTGCTTTGGGCAATAATTACTATGTTTTCAGGGTCAGAGGTGGGGATTGGAGCAGCTGGGGTTCACTCTGCCATCCTGGTCCCTGGAAGTTCAGATAGGGGCCTTTTAAATTTCCAGGCTATGGGTTGGTAGACACAGGAGTAGCTGCTGCCACTGCCAGGGGCCCTGCATTTGACTCTTACCCTGCTCCGTCCAGTCCCATACCTGCAGTGATAGGCCCTTGGGGTTGATGGGTCAACTTGCCTACACATTGATCCTCTGCACCAAGCCCTGTCGACTTCCAGGCCTCTGTGCGACCCCTATCATCTTGAAGTTACTAGAACTTAAAATGAGTAGTTCATAGAGAAATTAAAGAAGCAATATTTATTATAAAGTAAATGATCAGCTATGAACAGCATATCAAAATGTATTGGATATAGCTAAAGTAGTCTTCAGAGGAAAATTCTGAAAACTTAAATTAGCAAAATTCAAAAGTGATAGTGAACTAAGCATGTAATTATGACTAGAATTTTTTATTAGTTTCTAAAACAAGTATAAAATTAATCTTAATCATTATAGGAGAATAAGAAAAACATGAAAATAAAAAGAATAAAGACCTGATAAATTAAACTAAAAACAAATTTTGGAAATTAACAAAATGAATCAACCATTAGCTAACCTATTCATGAAAATGAGTTAGATATAACTGCCAAACTAAAAAAAATTAACAAAGTAAATGAACAAATAATAGAAAGGAAATAAAAAATAATTGTTCAAAATTACTTCACACAATTATTATCCAACAAAAATAAAATTTCTGATGACATTAATGAGGATCTACAATAATATATAACACCCAAACTTGAAAATTATTAAAAATAGGGATCTTGAATAACAATCTCAGAAAATATAATTTGATCTGGCCATGCATGTATTGCCAAAGACTAGATGGATTTACAATTTAATTTGATCAAATATTTAAGAAGGAATTACTACATATGCCCTAAAATAATTCTTATAAATGTGTATAGAGTCACTCTATTCTTTTTGTGCAACAAATATGATTCTGAAATACAAGCATGGGAAAGATAAAGTAGAGAAAGAGAACTACAGAACAAGCTCATTAACAAATACAATACTCATAAGGAGCCTCCACAAAGATACTAGGAATACATTGATGATTTAACATTAAGAAAGTACAACTAATTATAAAAAAATGACAAAAATATAATGATTTTAATAAATATAGAAAACCATTTCACAACATGCACTATTTATGTTAAATGTACATTTTTAGTTAAAAAAAAATACATGGGGATTAAAGGTCCCTTATATAATATGACCAAGAATTTGTTTACCTCTGAATTTTTATCAATATATATTATACATCATCCTCGTTTCCGAATATATTGTTCCCACATATCATTCATAATAAGCCATTTCTTATAAGAAAAAATAAAAAAGGATACAAAAAACCCCAAGTCTAAATTGAATCGCCACATGAATCAAATTTAGCAGCTTAAGCAATGTTAGGTTCTCATAGTTGCCCATCTCTTCAAAGAATAAAAAGAGGTTGTTTTTTTAATCTTTTCTCTGATGCTAAGCTAGATTATTATACACAGTCTTCAGTTTCAATCTTTTATTGACATAATTATAGTTGTATTTATTCTTCTTTTGGTTCATTCTGTACTAGTTCATATAAATCTTCCCAAGCTTCTCTTAATTTTTCACATTCTTAATTCTTATGTCACAGTAATATTTAATTATACCCACGGACCACAATTTGTTTAGCCATTACCCCATCAATGAGTATCTGCTTTCCATAAAAACATACATGTAAAACAAAAAACTGGAACTATTTATAATAATGGAAAAAAATTAGAACTTCTTCCAGTGCTAATTAGAGAAGATAAGTGATTTCCTTCATCCCATTATTATTTGAAATAGTTTTAAAAATGCTAACTATATCAGCATGAAAAAAGAAAAAAATACATGAGTTACAGGAGAGACAAAATCATTCTTATTTGTAGAAGAAACACTGGTGTGCCTAAGAACCTCAGACAATCAGCAAAGCAAGTAACTGAGATTTTTCTAGCTTCAGAAAAGTAGGATAAAAATAAAACAATAAAAATTATAATCATTCTACATAGAAGTACCAACTACTAGAAAGAAGATATAACAATATATAACATAATATAAATAATACTGATGATTCTCTTTTTTAAGACAATTACAAAATGCATAAAATCCCTACAAATTAATATAACATGACACACAAGATTTATATAAATTAAACTAAAGAATATTATTTAGAGAAAGAAAGGAAGATTTAAATAATTGAGAGATATAATCTATCATGACTATCTCTGACAATATAATATGAATAATTATTCTATTTAAACTAATTTATATAGCTTGTGTTCTAGCAATCAAATCACTAAGGGCATAATTTCTTAGACGTCAGTGAAATTACAAAATTCACTTAGAAAAAGAAGAAATCCATAATGTCAAGGGGAAATATTGAAAAATACAATTGAAGAGATCATAGAATAATGAGATGTTGGCAGGAGTGATCAAAAGCTTTTTGATTCTGGTTAAAAAAAAGGTAAGTAGATCAATGAAACAAACTAGATAAATAAGAAACATAAAGCAATCAAAAATAGCAGTTTTAAAAAATGAATCCCAAATCCCAAATTATGGGGGTAAGAACTCCCTTTTGATAAGAAGTTTGGGGAAAATTTTGAAATTTTTTTGACAGAAATTTGATTTAGACCAATAAATAGCTTACAGTATATTCTGCAATTTGCTCAAAATGGATAATTGACCAGAATATCAAAGATTGTACTACAAAAGAATATAAAAGAGAAAGATATCAGGTAACTTTCAGAGATGTGGTTTGGGGGAAATACTACTAATCAGACCAGGATATAGAAGATCTTAAAAGATAAAATAGACAGTTATTGCCATAATAATGTTGAAAAACAAACAAAAAACCTTTTCCATTAATAAAAATGAGTGAAGGTAGACAGAAAAGAAATAATAGGGAGGACAATATTTATATTCTATATCAATTATGAGTTTGATATTAATCAACAAACATTTATTAAGTACATAGTTTCCTAATTTTAAGTCACTTCCCCCCTGGTTAATAAAAGTAGAGAATTATCATAAATATATAACACTATTCCCCAAAATATCAATGGCCAAAAACTATGAACAATTTTCATAGAAAGAATGCTCACAAGAAAAGATGCTTAGGATCACTAATAGTACAAATGGAAATAAACATATTTCTGAGGTTTTACTAACAGTATATAAATTGGTCAGGTGAATTTGACTCAATGGTGGAAAGTTTCATCAAAGAAACAAAAGAGAGAATTAATGTCTAAGAGTAGAAATACTTCCCCAATTGATAGATTGTCAAAGGATATGAACAGGCAGTTTTCAGATGAAGAAATTAAAGTTATCTTTACTCATACGAAAAAAATGTTCTAAATCGCTTTTGATTAGAGGAATACAAATGAAAACAACTTTGACATACCACCTCACACTTATCAGATTGACTAATGCAACAAAAAATGAAAATGACAAATCTTGGAGAAAATGTGGAAAAATTGGAAAACTAATGTATTTTTGGTGGAGCTGTGAACTGATCCAACCACTCTGGAGAGCAATTAGGACCTTAGCACAAAAGACTTTTATAAAACTACATATACCCTTTGATCCAGGAATACCACTACTAGACCTGTATCCCAAAGAGAACATAAAAAAGAGAAAGGGACCCACATGTACAAAAATATTTATAGCAACTCTTTTTGTGATGGCAAAGAATTGGAAATTGAGGAGATGCCTATTAATTTGGGAATGAATGAAAAAATTGTGGTATATGAATGTAATGGACTACTATAGTTCTATAAGAAATTATGAGCAGGTAGATTTCAGAAAAATCTGAACTTATATGAACTGATGCTGAGTGAAGTGAGCAGAACCAGTAGAAAACTGTAAACAGTAACAACAATATTATGCAATGACCAACTTTGATAAACTTAGGTCTTCTCAGCAATACAGTGATTGAAGACAATTCCAAAAGACTCATGATGGAAAATGATACCCATATCCAGAAAAAGAATTATAGAGTCTGAATGCAGACTGAAGTCTACTATTTTATCTCTGTCTTTTTCTTTCTTTCTCATGTTTTCCCTTTTGTTCTTATTCTTCTTCTGCAACATGATTAATGTGGAAATATGTTTAATATCATTGTACATGTATAATCTATGTCAGATTGCTTGCTGTGTTGGGGAGGCAGAGAGAAGCAAAGGAGGGAGAAAAAAATTTGGAACTCAAAACCTTATAAAAGCGAATGTTGAAAACTATCTTTACATGTAATTGGAAAAAAATAAGATACTATTAAATGGGAATAAAGGAATACAAATATAGAGAAGTAAAGGATAATATGGAAGAAGCAAAAATAAATAAGATTAAAGGAAAATGGAATCTGTCAACAAGCATAATAGTTTGATCTCCAAGAGAGGATCTATAGAGACAACTTAAAGATTGCAGGTATTCCAGCAGAACAAGGTAGGTCCAAAAAAAAATGCAAAGACAAACCCCAAAGCTGAAGAAATAATACAAGAAAACTTCTAAGGATTTCTGACAATAAAAAAGAAAGTACCAAACAAAATAATTTACATATTGCCTCTAGGAAAATGAAACACCCCCCCCCAGACAAACATACAAACAACAAAATCCTTAAGTTGTAAACTTCAAGATATCTATCGTTCACATTTTAAAATTCAAATGACAAATAACAAATTTCTCAAGTGACCAAGACTTTCAAATATAAAGGAAAAGGAATAACATAATTATTGTGCATTGACCGGTCACAGAAGGATATGGAAAAATGTGTGTTCTGAAGAGAAACGGAAGTTAAGATGCAACTTGAGGTGATATACTCTACAAAACTAAGCCAATCATCAATCAATAAATTGGATGTTGTGAGAGATGTTTGCAGAATTCCTACAAAGAAATCTATAAGCAGGTTATGCAGAATCTGCTCTTAAGAATCTGCTCATAGAGTGTATGAGCAGATTATTTGTTTTGCAAGTATCTCTGAAATACAAGGAAGGCAAAAATAATTGATACCTTATAACACAAAAATACAAAAGAGCGTAAAACAGAAAGATAAAGACACTTATTTGATAAAAATGACAAAAACAAAAGTCTACCACTACTACATGCCATCTGACAACTCCTGCCGGTTACAGGGCCCTCCCTGAAGAAAGGCAGACAAGTAACCTGACTGGTTAGCTTTTCTTGTTTTTTTTTTTTTTCCTGCATGAGCAAGTCTGTTCCAAGGGCCCCACAGAAGCATGATCCCAAGGAGACAGGGAGAGTCAAAGACCTTGAGATGGATGCAATCTTCAAAGATTTAATGCTTAGGAAGTTTATTAACTCTTACAGGGTGCTTATGACTCCATGGACAGTTCCTACCTCAGGAGAAGAGAAATGAGATCTTCAGGGAGGAGGGGTGATAGCTAGATGAGTAGGAAAGCATAAACCAAGATAAATAATTTCATGAGAAATAGTTTAAGAAAAATCATAGGGATGGCCCGGTTTAATAAAGAACCAGACAATGTGGAACAAGATAATTCTTAACATGGGTCAATATTCGTATTCTCTTTATTCTTAGGACAAAATGGAAAAATTTACAAGGTAATAACATAGAAATTGTTTAGAAGAGAGAAACCAAAATAGGAATCTTAAGAAGCTTTAATTCCATGAGGAATTCAGAAATTAATAAGGAAAAAAGAAGGATAAAAGCCAAGAATCAAAGAACAAAAATCTAAAATCCTACAAAGTATAGGCATAGATGGACCATATACATATATATGCACATATATACATATATATTCACACATTATTTAATGTTATGTATGTAAATAGGTATGTTAAAATACATTGAGGATACATTTGAAACTTTCCCAACACATAGAGAACTGAAGCAAGGATACTCCACTGTTCCCACTTTTATTTGTTATGGTGGATATGATGCTATCAATAGCAATAAAAAGAATGAAATTAAAGATAGGGATAAAGGAGACAAAACAATCCCCATTTGCTGATTCCGTGATAGAAGGAAGAAACTATGTCCTTATCACTGTGACTTACCTTGTTTCTATGCCTTTTCCTTCAACTGTATGGGAAAATTTAATAAACTTAGGCTGGGAAAACTGAGGAACCTTGAATTCCAGGGCCATTATATTAGTTATTGGACCAATTGCAATTTCCTGGTTTCTAATTTAGGTTTCACAGATTAAAACTGAGAGTAATGCTCTCCATGAGTGAAAGTTATAAGCCCAGTAACTCAGAACTCTAGTTCACAGAAACAAGTAAACGTAAGAGATTGGATGGTCCAGAGGACCCCATTTATTGCTCTAAAGACCTTGGCAGATCAAACTGAGAATCTTACTTGATAAATGGGAAGGTCCATGGCCAAGACTCTAGAGGGAACTAGGTAAGAGAACATGAAAGGAAGGATTTTACTGGTATTGGAAAGACTTTCTGACTTTGCTAGAATAATGGTTGTAAATAAAAACCTACAAGATTTAATTTAAAAGGGCACTATAGTCCTTAGTCTTCCATAGAGGAAGAAACAATAGAGTATTTTAACTGAGACACAAGTTGATTAAGACTAAATAGAGCAACATCTAGTAGGGAATGTTGATACAATCACATAGTATACAATACACAACATCCAACCATGTGATGTCTGAACAGTACTACTCATTAAGCTGCTGTGTGAGACCCTGCTCACAAAGGGGTCCCACACAGCAGCAGCCATTAAAGCAATATTTGCTGGTACTTATGCAACTGTCCAAGGAACATCCAGTGGAAAAGCACCCAGTGAAGTAAGGTCAAGTGGAAATTATGAGGCCAGTGAAGACTACAAACCAGCAAGGAAAAGCCCTGATGGAACTCTTGTCATCATCATCATCATCGTCATCACATATATATAGTGCTTAAGTGCTTTTACAGTTATCATTTCATTTGATCCTCATCAAACTCCTGGGAGACAGGTTCCCTGTTTTATAGATGAGAAAAGTGAGGCAAATAGAGTTTAAGTGACCTGCTCAGGGTCACACAGTGAGTAAATGCTTGAGATCACATTTAAACTCAGGCTTTCCTGAGTTTGTGGAGTAGTGTTCCACCTTTATAAAGAAAAGTTAATCTGGGGGCAGCTAGGTGGCGCAGTGAATAGAGCACTGGCCCTGGAGTCAGGAGGAACTGAGTTCAAATCTGGCCTCAGACACTTAACACTTACTAGCCATGTGACCTTGGGCAAGTCACTGAACCCTAATTGCCCTGCCTTACCCCCTCCAAAAAAAAGCAAAAAAATAAAAAGAAAAGATAATCCAGTGTTATTTTTCATACAATGCTATTTTATTAAATGTTTACTTGGAACTATGTCTTTCTCTGCCTGACTACTGAAAATTATCTATCTATCTATCTATCTATCTATCTATCTATCTATCTATCTATCTATC
>NW_027185887.1:1933821-2004645 GCF_028583685.1 Petaurus breviceps papuanus | reverse complement strand
ATCTATCTATCTATCTATCTATCTATCTATCTATCTATCTATCTATCACTGGAAACTCATGAGCTATGGTTATTGGGACCACACAGAGTTCTTTGAACTTGTGATAGCTGTTTTCTGGGGTACCTTCTCTGTGACTTAGGAATTTAGTCAGCCTGTTAGTACATACTTCCAAATGTACATTATATAGATGATATTGAGAAATACCCTCATGGATCCTAGGCAGGTAAGAGAACCATCAAAGTCAACAATACCAAATTGTTTAGCATTTAGAGTAAAGGATTTGTTTTGAGTCTCAACTGTACTGTGCATAAATGGGAATAATATTGGTTATACCTGGAAAGACTTATATGAACTGATGCATAGTAAAGTGAACAGAACCAGGAGACTGTTATACACAGTAACAGCAATATTGTTGAATGAAGAATTGTGAATTACTTAGCTATTCTCAGCAATATAATGATCCAAGATAATCCCAAAGGATTAATGATGAAGCATACTATCTGACTCCAAAGAAAGAACTGATATTGTCTGAACACAAACTGCAGCATACTATTTCACTTTATTTCTTTCATTTTTTTTCTTTTATTTGATTCTTTTTGTACAAAATGACTAATTTGGAAATGTTTTATGTAATTGCACATGTATATACTATATCTGACTGCTTGCCATCTCAAAGAGAGGGGAGGGGAGGAAGGAAGCAAGATATAGAGTTTGGAACTCAAAACTTTAAATAAAAATGTTCAAATAAAATTTAGAAAATATATGTGGCAAAAATAATACTGGTTAGAAAGGGCTTTAAATGTATAATCTTGTATTTGATCCTGCAGATTTTAGGGAATTTATTATGTATGGGAGGGGGCAAGATGTGAATTGATTAGGTCTGTGCTTTAGGAAAATAGTTTTGGCAATCATATGGAGGAGTCATTGCAATGGGAAAAGACTTGAGCTTGAGACCAATTAAGTTTTTGCAATAGTCAGGTAAAAGGTGATTAATACTTTATCTCGGATTGTGACTACATGAGTGAAAAGAAGGGCACCAATATGAGAAATATTTCAGAGATAGAAATGACAAAATTTAGCAACTGATTGGACATGTGGAGTGAATGAGAGTTGGAGATCTGTATGAAATGAAGAGAAGAGAGGGGAATGGCAATATGACCTTGAAGTTACAATGGGAGAATGAAAAATTGATAGAAATAAGAAAGTTTGGAAGAAGAGTGAGTTTTGAGGGGAAAGCTAATGAGATGTGTTTTGTTCATCTTGAATTTGAGATGTTTATTGTATATTCAGTTCAAAGTTTTCAATAAGCAGTTTGTGATGCAGGACTGAAACTCAGGAGAGAAGTAAAGGTGTATATATATAAAGATTGGGGAATCATCATCATAGATACAATAATTAAGTCCATGTATGTTCATGAGGTTACTAAAAGGAGAATGTAGAGGGAGAAGAGAAAGAACAGATTCTAGGGGTATGCCCAAGTCAGGGGTATAGTATGGATCTCTTATTAAAACAGGCTGATAATATTGAAAATGATAAATTCCAGAATTCATTCAATTAAGTATAATTACCCTCCCCCTTCTCATTGCCAGAAGTCATATTGCTCTGATGCCTCATCATGATATGTACAGAATATTAAGTTGTCCAAGGTTATATCAGTAACCATAGGTTCTAGGAAATCTCATCAAAATGAAATTTTTAGTTAAATTTGGAGAAATTAATCAACCAAAGTTTAACATAAAGTCATAAAATTACAAGTTGTGAATGTTTACAGGACTCTAAGAAATCATGTAGTCCAATCTTTTACTCTTTAGGAATCCATTCTACAATGTCTCTGATCAATGGACATCTAAACTTTGCTGCAAGATGATAAATAACTCACCACCTCTTGAAGCATTTCATTTTGTTTTTGAACTGCTTTTTAATCATTAAGAAGTGTTTCCATATATTCTGCTTTAATTTTTACTCATTGGTCCTAGTTCTTTCCTCTGGGGTTGAATGCAAGTCTGCTGCCTCTTCTAAGGGATGGCCCTTGACAAACTTGAAAAAAATTTTTAAAAATTTTCAGGTCAATTCAACAAATACCCTCTGTACATAGACAGTGGATATGTGTGTAAGGTGAGTTTGAAGGAATGACACAACAATCAAGGGATGAGAGACAGGAGTACACTGGGTATATAAGGAAGAGAGAGGTAGAATGGGGTAAATTATTTCACATGAAGAGGTGTGAAAGTGTTATTATGGTGGAGAGGAAGATGGGAGGGTGGGCAACAAGCATGACTTGAATCTTACTCTCATCAGTATCGACTCAAAAAGAGAATCATATATGCAATCAGTTGAATATAGAAATCTATCTTACCAAACAGGGAAGTAGGAGGGGAGGAGTTCAAGTAAAAGGGGGTGAGGACTGACAGAAGGAAGGGCAGATCAGGAGAGGTGGTAGACAGAAGCAAAACACTTATGAGGAGAGAGAGGGTGAAAGGAGAAAAAGGACAGACAGGAGGAAAAATAGGATGAAGGAAAATACACAAGTACTAATCGTAACTATGAACATGAATGGGATGAACTCTCCCATAAAGGGGAACCAGAGAGCAGAGTGGACCAAAAACCAGAATCCTACAATATGTTGTTTACAAGAAACACACTTGAAGCCAAGAGACACACACAAAGTAAAGGTAAGGGTCTAGAACAGAATCTATTATGATTCAACTGAAGTAAAAAAAAAAACAATCCTGATCTCAAAGTAAAACCAAAAATGGACCTAATTACAAAAGATAAGAAAGGAAAGTACATCCCACAAAAATGTACCATGGACAATGAAGCTATTCAACGCTACACATATATGCATCAATTGGCATAGCATTCAAATTCTTAAAAGAAAACTTATTAGTTACAGGAAGAAATTGACAGCAAAACTGTAGTAATGGGGAACCTTAACCACCCCCTCTCATAACTTGACAAATCCAACCAAAAAATAAACAAGAAAGAAACTAAGGAGGCAAATAGATTATTAGAAAAGTTAGATATGGCAGACCTTTAGCATGATTTTGACATAAAGAGTGGCATCATATGGAAATTAAGAGCAAGGAATAGTCTACCTGTCGGATCTATGGGGAGTGAAAGAATTCACATGACCAAAGAAGAGATAACATTACAAAATACTAAATAATTTTGATTACATTAAATTAAAAAAAAAACTTTTGCACAAACAAAACCAGAGCAACTAAAATTAGAAGGAAAGCAGGAAGATGAGTACTTGTAGCAAGTATATATGAAAAAGGCCTCATTTTTCTAATATATAAAGAACTGAATCAAATTTATAAAAATGCAAGTCATTTACCAACTGATAAATGATCAAAGGATATAAACAGGCAATTTTCAGCAAAAAAAAAAAAACCCAAACTATCTGTAGTCATATGAAGAAATGTTCTAAATCACTTTTGATTAGAGAAAAGAAAATTAAAAGAACTCTGAGGTACCACACTGAACAGACTGGATAATATGACAGAAAAGGAAAATGATAAA
Organism: Petaurus breviceps papuanus; assembly: GCF_028583685.1. Taxonomy (NCBI): domain Eukaryota; kingdom Metazoa; phylum Chordata; class Mammalia; order Diprotodontia; family Petauridae; genus Petaurus; species Petaurus breviceps. Next base: position 2,001,123 of record NW_027185887.1, on the reverse strand, counting down.
TGTTGGAGAGGTTGAGGGAAAATTGGGACATTAGCGCATTGTCAGTGAAATGATCTAATCATTCTGGAGAGCAATATGGAACTATGCCCAAAGGTCAGCCCAACTGTGCATACCCTTTTATCCAGCAGTACTGCTACTAGACCTGTATCCCAAAGAGATCATAAAAAGAGAAAAGGACCTACCTATGCAAAAATATTTTGTGGCAACAAAATGTTGGAGATTGAAGAGATGCCCTCAATTCAGGAATGGCCAAACAAGCTGTGGTATATGAATGCAATGGAATACTGTTTTGCAATAAGAAATGAAGATACGGGTAGATTTCAGAAAAAAAAAAAAACCAAACATAGAAAGACAGTACACAAATTGATTCAAAGTGAAATGAGCAGAACCAGGAAAACTTTGTACATATATCAGCAACATTGTATCATGATCAACTATGAATGACTCAGCTCTTCTCAGCAACACAAGCATCTAGGACAAGTACAAAGAACTCCTGAAGGAAAATGCTGTCCATATCCAGATAAAGAACTGATGCACTTTAAATTCAAATTGCAATTTTTTTTCACTTACTTTATTCTTTCTTGCATTTTTTCCCTTTTGATCTGTTCTTTAACAAATGTGACTAATATGGAAATATTTTTAAATGATAGCACATGTATAATCTATATCAAATTCCTTACCATTTTTGGAAGAGGGGAGGAAAAGGAGTGAGGGAGAATACAATTTAAATGAAAAAATTAAAAAGCACTTACCATTTGCCAGGCACTGTACTAAATTTGGAGGACACAAAAGAACCAACAACATGTAGATGGTGTTTTCAAGGAGATTAAGAATGAAGGGAAGGAGAGATAAAGAATGATAATAGCTTAGTGGCAGATGGTAAGAACAAGTGAGGGTTTTTTTGAGATTGGGTGAGACTTGAAATCTTTTTAGGGAATAGGAAAAGAACTAGTAGGTAGGGAGAGGGAGAGGGAAAGAGAGAAGGTAAGGGGGGGCAAAAGAGGGGGGAGAGAGAGAATGATAGTGGGGACATATTGCTGAAATAAGGAAGCAATGAGTTCAAGAATGCATAAAGATGAAGAGAGAGAAAGATAGTGGAAAAAGATGTCTGAATGATATGAGATTTGGAGGAGGGGGAAGGACGGAGCTCTCAGCAAATGAGTTCTATTTTTTTGTGAAATATGAAGTAAGGTCGTTGACTGAAAGCGTGGTGGTTGGAGTTGCTCTGGAAGCCTTAAGGAGAAATGAGGTTTGAAATAGCTGTTAAAGTAGGGTGGTGAATCAGTTCTGGAACAATAGAATATTTGAGTAATTGTAATAGGGGTCCAATTGAGATTAAATAACATAAATTTGTACTGAATATGCTCAGGAGTTTCATAATTTCTCCTAGTTCCATTTAGTAGCATGCAATAAGGACCTAAGATGTTGTGAGTTATCCAGGATTAGGGGTTTGCCGGGTAAAATGAGTGATAAAATAAAAGTGCAAGGGAATCACGAATAGTATATAGAATAGCATAGAGTTCATTTGGTCCACCAAAAGGTCAAGATAGGGAAGAGTTAGGAGAATGTAGTTAGTGCGGGGGTGAGGGCCCAGGAAAGAACTAAAGGGAATGATTGATTTGCATTTTGTATAACTAGACAAAGTATTCACAACTATTAATCACATATCTTCTTCGAAATAATAAACTGGACTATGAGTGAATAGTATACATGTATTTTAAATGAAATATAAAATCACTTAGAAGTTACTTAATGGAAGAATTTATATAGAATCTTCTGGATAATGTTTTCCTCAGAGCAAAGTTCTATGGGGCCAGGTAATGTCACATTACCTTCATAAGCTTTTGATCAATCAGGACAAATGAAAAAAAAAAAACTCAAGCTTTTTTCTTTGTGATACCAAAACATTTATATGAAGAATGATCAATTCAGTCAATCATCCCAGATGTTTTGTCTATAGGATACCAAATATGCAGACAGTAGGAGATGATTGACTGATTTATCCTCCATCATCTATTCATTCATTATTAAGCATATGTAGAAACAGATGTGGGAAAAATTTGTAAGCTTTTTTTTTTTAAGCACCAAGGATGATAGGTAGAAGAACTGTTACAAGAGGAGTCATGTAGTGGTGGGCTTTGGGAGGAAAAAAAAGGAATTCTATTTTAAAGTTGCATGCAGTAGGTAAAGAGATTAAATCCTAGAAAACAAGGAAGAAAACATATTTATTAGTCCAAGAGCATGCATGCACACACATGCACACATAGGGAATGGGCAGTTAAGCCTCTACATGCTGTATGAGAACGATTACCAAGCATTTCAGCAATGTTCCAAATGAGCTTAACAGCTGGCTCTTGTTTGCCAAATCTCCACTAATGTATATAACCTCTCTATCGTGAGTCATTAACTTTCTTAGTATCACAGTGTCGCTCAATGTTTCCCACATAAAGTAATTACTGAGTGGTCTCTCCTGTGTGGCTGGATTAGCTGGACTCTGGAAAGTCTCCTTGAAAAGGAATAAGCGAGTTGCCTAAAGGAGCTAATATTTACCACAGAAATGCTATTGATGTCATGTTAAGGCTGAGAAATTAAATGTTCAAAAGTGAAGAAGGAATCGAAAAGTCAAGGTTCTCTGCCAAATTGCCATTTGACTATGCTGCATGTATTGTATTAAGGACTTGGGGGAAGTGTTGATGTCATATCATAATGTCTCATTACTGTGATGAAATCTCTATTTGGCTAAATATGTAAAGAAGGAAAGAATGTTTCAGATGGCTCAGCTGAGTAGCTAATGATGCACTCTGAGAACACGCACACTTTGTGTGTTTGAAAGTAGATGTTTGCTATTAGTAAGTCTATTTCTTTTATACAGTAGCTAGAGCTGGGATTAGAATAAGGATAAAAATGACCTCAACACTGAGGGGTTTGTTGCCATATGGGAAAGTTAATTACATATGGAAACAGCTTCTTTTCCTAATCCACACATTGACTACCAATTAATTATCCAATCCGAAGGAGTCCTTGTAGCTCAGTACAAACTCTACCACCACTGCTGGCAAAACAGCCCAAAGTGCATTGATAACATATTGGGGGATGCTTTTTTTTGTTTTATTACATGATGATATCCTTAGTCAAGCACCATTTCTTAACCACAAAATATTTTATTATTAGGGTTAAAGTTTAGGACTGGGTCTGTGGTTCCCTTGGTAGAGAGCACCCCCGAATGAGGAAATTTCCTCAGCTAGTGTATTATACAGCACCTTCTCTGCTATTGTGAGTCTTAGAGAATGGTCTCTAGAGCATGGAGAGGTTAATTGATTTACCCATGAAGGCAGGTGTCAGAGGTGGGAGTTTAACAGGTTTTTCAGGATCCAGGGCTAGCTCTCTATAACCATTATGCAGTTATTGACAATATTTTTATTATTAATTTCTAAGAATAATAATTTAGAAAAATTTTACTCAATCTCCAAAGATAAAAGGTAATTCCATTAATTTTCAGGTTACCAATTCTCTTCTGATGAATTACTTAAGCCATTCCCTTGAAAGAGGCCATGTTGCATGAACTGAATTGTGCAATACTTGGGTACTGTAATTCCATTGCTTAGCACAGTGTCTGGCACATAGCAGTCATTTAATAAATGCTTGTTGACTGAATATTGAAAGAGACTAGAAGGCAAATATTTCATAAGCAGTCTCTTTATATGTTAACACCATCACTATAAACTTATGGAGCATGTTTTCCCTTCTAAAACTGTTTTCTATTTGTATTCACCATGTTCTTGCTAATTTGTTTACCTTCTGTCTAGCCTATTATAATGGAAGTTATTTGAGGGAAGGTAATGTTTTTGCCTTTTATTTGTATCTGAAGTTCTTAGCACACTACCTAGTATATAGTAAACACTTAGTAAATGCTTGTTGGCTAATTTATTGATTTGCCATAAATCTTAAATTATAGGTGGACTAAGAAGAAAGACTGCATTGTCTGGTGAAGATGTTAATCACATTAGGGAGAATATAGTCCATGTAGAAATGGGGTAAAGTACACAGAGAGAATATAACTATGAATTAATAGAAGAAATTATAAGATAACTAATATTAAAGCTTGATCTGAAAAGGAGGTCAACAAGAATCAGTGAACTATCTGAAAAAATTGATGTTTAAATCTGCATGCTATATTTCAAAAATCATAAATAAAACTATTATAACCAGAGGGCAAAATAAATGTAAAAAGAATCCACCAACCACCTCTTGAGAGAAACCACAAAAAGAAAAGTCCCCAAAATATCATGAGCAAAATCAGGACTTACCTTGTAAAAAAAATAAACTCCAGAAAGAAACAGTTCAATAACCAAGGATACAGAAGTTTCAAAAAACAAAACATGTGTTTGCTGAGATTACACTGGTAGAAGTGTAGTGCCTAGAACAAAGGAAGTCACTATTTCACTCTATACATCATTGAACATTCGAAATATGGGGCCTTGTTTGCAGCAATGGCTCCCCATCTTAAGGAAAGACATCAACAAGCTTGAGAATATCCTGAGTAAGATATCCATAATGGTCAGAAGACTCAAAAACATATTATAGGAGTGAAGGAACTGTGAATGCTAGTAGGTAGAAAAGAGAAGCCTCAGAGGAGACAAAATCTAATTGCCTTTAAGTATTGGAAGTGTTATCATTTTGAAAGCTACCAAGATGGCAGCTAGATAATGAAGTGAATAGAGTGTCAGTCCCAGAGCAGGAAGAACTGAGTTCAAACACAACCTCAAACACTTTCTGGTTGTATGACCTTGGGCAAGTCACTTAACTTCTATTTGCCTCAGTTTCCTTCTCTATAAAATGGGGATAACAATAGCACCTACTTCCAAAAGTTGTGTGAAAAGAGGTGATCTTTGTGTGCTTAGCAAGGTGTCTGTCACACAGCAAGTGATATATAAATACTAGCTATTATTGCCATAATTGCTTTCTATCTCTCCAAAAGGTGAGAAACAAGATGTCGAAATAACAAGGGAGCAGATTTCAATTGGATGCAAAAAAGTGCTTCTTAAAAATTAGGGCTGTTCAAAAGTAGAATGGATTGCCTCTGGAGAGAATAGATTTACCAATACTAGAGATCTTCAAGTGGAAGTTGAATAAGTACTTATAAGATACTGTAGAGAGTGTTTTCTTGTTTAGGTTGGTTTAATGGTGTATGAGGTCTTTTCCAAATTTAAGTTATAATAATAATAGCATTTATACAAAAAATTAAGGTTTATGAAGTAGTTACATGTTATCTCATTTGACTCTCATGACTTTGCGAGGAAGGTAGTATAATTATACCCATTTTCCAGATGAGGAAACCAGGGCTCATGGAGGTTAGATAAGTGGCCTAGGATCACGTAGCTATTGCGTCTAGAGACAAAGATAAGATTGTGGAGTAAAGTTAGCATTTTTGCTGAAGTCTTTCAACATTCCCTCTAAACAAGTTAAAAAGCATGCCAAATTGATTTCTAAGCATCACAAACAACAAAAAGTCACAATGAGTCATTTTTTCAACCCAGTGCATCTTAGTAAGACAAAAAGAGAAGTCTACAGACACTAAGGTGGAGGTTAGCCAGAAGGGTGGTGAGACAGAAGTCATACCATCTGTGTACCTTAGAGGCAGAAGCAGCAGCAGCAGCAATAGTACTCAGATCACTCAGCACCCAAGCATGGTAAGAAGATGAACACCCGAGAAAGTGATTATAGGACTAACCATCAATATGGCCATATGATTTATACATAAAGGGTGATACCATAAGTATATTAGAAGAAAATGCCAGATCTATGAATAAGGGTAGAATTTATCACCAAAGAAGAGATATAGAGAATTATAGGATATAAAATGGATAATTTTGATCACATTAAATAAAAAAAAAGGGTTTGCACAAACAAAATCATTGCAGCCAAGATTAAAAAGGGGAAAAAACTGGGAGAAAATTTTTATAGCATCTCTCTAATAAAGGCCTAATTTCTCAAATGTATACAGATCTGAGTCAAATATATAAGAATACAAGTCATTCCTCAATTGATAAATGGATAAAGGATATGAACAGACCATTTTTAGATCAAGAAATCAAAACTATCCATAGTCATAAGAAAAAAAGTGTTCTGAAAAAGTATTGGTTGGAGAAATACAAATTAAAACAACTCTGAGGTACCACATCACAGATGTACTAACAGATTATCTAATTAGCTATCAGATTGGCTAATATGACAGAAAATGTAAATAACAAATGTTGAAGGAGATGTGGGAAAATTGGGACACTGATGCACTGTTGCTAGAGTTGTGAACTGATCAATCCATTCTGGAGAGCAATTTGAAGCTATACCTAAAGGTCTATAAAATTATGTATACCATTTGACCCAGCAATACCACTACTAGGTCTGTATCCCAAAGAGAGAGAAAAAGGAAAAGGGCCTATAAGTATAATAATATTTATAGCAGTTCTTTTTGTGGTGGCAAAGAATTGGAAACAGAGGGTATGCCTATCAGTCAGAGATTGGCTAAACAATTCATGTTATATGATTTTGATGGAAATGATGAGGAGGATGCTGTCAGGAAAACCTGGAAAGATTTACATGATTTGATGCAAAAGAAGTGAAAAGACCTGGAACGATGTAACAGCCATATCGCATGATGATCTACTATGACTGACTTAGCTATTCCCAACAATACAATGATCTAAGACAGTTCTGAAGGATTTTTGATGAAAAATGTTATACACCTTCATAGAAAGAACTGATGGAGTCTGAATGCATATTGAAGCATTTTTAAAATTTTATTTTTATTTTTTTTTGGTCTGTGTTTTCTCTTACAGCATGACTAATATGGAAATGTTTTGCATGAGTACACATGTGTAACCTTATCAAAATGCTTGATTTCTCAATGGAGGGAGGGAGCATAACACCAATGAGATATTCATAGTGCCCACAGTGGTTACAAATATGCTGGTGTAGTTCTGAATCACAAAATGTAGCAGACTTTCCACATGAAAGACAGAACCAAAACATTTATTCAAACTGGAGAAAGCTGAATTCCAAGACTAGAAAACTAAATCCATCATAGCAACCAAGATGTTGGTACACATAAGCAACGCAGCAAACACCAACATCCCCAGGCCTTCCCTCTGTCAGGCCTTCAAAACAAAACAGGTTCCCTTAAGCAAAAATGCCCCTCTCTCACTCATACTAGCTTATCCTCCTCTGAGCTGCCTGTTCTCAGCTCTGCTTGTGCTGCCCCCTCCTCCTTCCTACTCTACCCTTCCTGTTCCACCCTTTCAGCAAGCTTCTCCCACCGTGGACTCCATGTGATTACATTTGACCTATTAAGGGCTGGGAAGGTCTTTAAATTTCCTTAGGCCTATTAAGGGGCAGGAAGATCTTCAAATTCCCATTTCCATTACATTTGGCCCCAGGATCTTTCATGTCCCTTAAATAGATCAATGGGAATTTAGGGGTAACTGGTGTCAACAGAACTTTACAGCAATATAACAGGAATAACACACAAAAAACAACAGAAAACAGTATCTTAGGGTGGGGGTTGAGCACAAGCACTCCATTCAGACCCAACTATCTTGGGGTAAGGGGCAAATGTCTCTTCTTCTATGGCTATTTCCTGCTGAAATTGGATATAGAGCTGTCCCTGTCCCACAAGGTTTCATTCAAGAGGTCAGTTCCTTTTTTTTTTTTTTGCTTATTTTTTTGGAGGGGGGAAGGCAGAGCAATTGGGGTTAAGTGCTTGCCAAACGTCACACAGCTAGCAAGTGTTAATGTCTGAGGTTGGATTTGAACTCAGGTCCTCCTGACTCCTGGGATGGTGCTCTATTCACTGTGCTACCTAACCACCCCAAAAAGTAAGTTCTTTACCTCGCATCTGGAATATGATTGATGCCATGTCCTGGGGTGACATGTCACAGCTGTGGACAGGAGTAACATCCAGCTTAAGTGATCAGACATCTACAGGTGGAAGGTACCAGCCCTACAGGAAAAAAATCTAGAAAACAAGGTGAACAGACAAAAAACCAAGAAGAAAAAAAGAGACAGTAAACAGAAACAGGGTAGATATAGGGTCAGTAGTGTTTCTGGAGTCCATGAACCCACTATTGTAGCCTCACTCATGGTAGAATATATGAGTTAAGGGTACAATTTGGTAATCATCTTCTCCTGAATAAACAAAAATTACAATATCATCCTTCCTATGTGCTATAATTTCTGCAGTCTTTGGAACATCGTCTGTCTTCCACTTTACCGATACTTCAGCTCCCAATTTTATTCTATCAGTAGAACCAAACCCTTCACTTCCTCTGATAGTTATTTCACAAGGATGGACAGTTTTTACAAGTGGTACTTTTTCATAAGGAATAATAATCACTTGAACTATTCTATCATATTTACAAAATTGTATAGGTTCTTTACCTAAATTTTGGAATGTCACAATAATTTCTCCTTGATAATTAGAATCTATTACTCCAATCAATACATATATTCCTCAAGCTGCTAATCCTGATTTGGGTAATATCCATTCAAAGTGATTTTTATGGATTCTCATACATATTCCAGTGGAGATTTTTTCTAATTTCTTTTCTATCCAAGCAGAAGTCCTCTTTCAGGACTTCTCTAACAATAGTAAAGTTCTCTTTCAACAGAATTCTTTTGTCTGATAAAGCAATATCAACACAGATAGAACAACAGACGGAGTGCCAACAGCACACATTCTCTTTCTTAGCTCTGAGCACAACCAGTTCTGCTGGAGCTTTTCTATGCTCTGCTCCTTCCTGTTCCACCCTTCCTGTTCCATCCTTCCTGTTCTGCTCTTTTGGTGGGTTCCTCCCCCCAAGGGCTCCCTGTGATTAAGTTAGGCCTATTAAGGGCAGAGAAAGTCTTCAAATTCCCTTAGGCCTGTTAAGGTCAGGGGAGGTCTTCAAACTCCCTTAGGCCTAGTAAAAGCAGCACAATGTATACTGTTTCCAACAGAGACTCTTGATACAATCAAAGGTGAGGCTCAAAGGCACTTGAATAGCTGAAACAAGCAGCAAGGTACTATTTTACTTACTACCGGTATTAAAGGGAGAGAAAGAATTTGGAACTCAATATTTTAAAAAAGAATGTTCAAAATTATTTTTACATGTAATTAGAAGAAAAATGAAAAAAAAAAAGTTTACAGGGGATTCCTTTTCTAACACTGAGCATAAGACCTAGCTCCATTTGGCAAATCCATTGTGCATTAATTATCCAGTTGTAGGTGCTAATTCCATAGCAGAGAGGAATACTTGTAGATACAAGTAATTAGTGATGCTACCTGGGTGTGGGTTGCAGTTCCAGGAAAGAGAGAAATCATAGTCATGAGGAAACAGAGGATCTACCTATGTAAGTCTCCAAATGTAGACCAGGAAGACATTAACCGGACCTCTTTTCAAATCATCCCACTTTGGAGGCATCAAAAACTTACAGAAGTTCACACTGAGCTATAGAAGTTCATTCCTCCACCCATCAAAGGTGAACAAAGTTCAATTCTTACATAAAGTTAGGCTGGAAAAAAGAGAAAACAACAATAAAAAAGACCCTGACTATAAAAATCTTCTATGACAGGGAAGCTGAAGACACAAACTCAGAGGAAGACAATGAGTTTAAAACATCTACAAGCAAAGTTTCAAAGAAAAAAATGCATATTGGACAAAAGTCCAAGAAGAATTCCTAGAATAAAGTTTAAAAAGTTAAAAAATTGCTTTAAAAATCAAATAAGAGTGGTAGAGGGAGAATAGGGAAAGAAATGAGAGTAATACAATATAGTTATAAAAAGAGAATTAATGTTTAGTAAAAAATAAAACTAAAAAATGCTGAAGAAAATATCTCCTCAAAAATCAAAATTAGCTATATGGTTAAATAAACAAATAAAAGGTACAAACCTTTACTAAACAAAATAATTTTTTAAAAATTAGAATGGACAAAGTTGCTAATAAGTGATTGAAGAATGATTCAAACTCTAACCTTCCTAAATCCAAATTCAGGCACATATAATTCTAAATATACATTTAATGAGGATTGGCAAAAAAAAAGATTTGTTACCTTTGATAAACTCTGTTCTCTAATTATTGGTCTAGGAAATATGGCCACTGTATATAATAGCCTTTTCCTATTTCTCCCTGTTGGAATAACCAGCAGGACAATGATATGCCATCACTCTTCTATAGCTACTGACTAAAGCTGTGTCTGCACATAGCCAAAACCATCTGTCAATTAAATTTTTTGTTTGTTTTAAGAGAGGTAAACCAGACAAATATATTTCACATAAAATAGTCAAAAAATCAGTAAATTGATTTTTCCTCCTAATTTTCTACTTGCTTTACTGGGTTGGGTCAGAGTCATTGACTCAAATCTTTTAGAGGTGTGGAAATCGGCCCTAAGGCCTTGTTGGTGTCCAATCTACCATTCAAACAAGCTACTCCTGTGACCTACCCAGTTCTTGATGTAAAATCCTATGATGCACTAAACAATGTGATTGTGCAAATCAAGGTGCTTTGAAATGTGGCCATTAATGTCCAATGATGTATGTCCTGGCTTGCAGATTCTGAATGTAAGTAATGAGAGGGTGTGGGGCTTGAACTCTAAAGGGACAACATATAAAAGTGGTAGATAGCCCAATTGCATCTTCAAGCAGCCAACATCCTCTAAAGGAAGCCAAACACCTCAGGCATTATTCAAGGTACAAAAAGATATAAAATGGAATCTGGCAGCCTATAAACATAACTGGAGATTAGGTAATGCCAGGCATCCTGCCTATGGGGAGCTATGAAGAACAGGGTCTGTATGATCCTTGACTTGTGGGCCTGCCAAAGAAACCCAACAATTTTTGTTTAAGTTCTAAGCTGGATTTGATTGAAGAGAGATTGGCAAATTTTAAATGACTAAAATGAAAAGCTCTATAAGGCTGAACTGTTTAGTCTTAAAATGAGCTCAATAATCCAGAATTAGAGAAAAGCATGTTCCTGCCCAAACAGAAAGTCATCCATGCTTCTTTGTCTCCATTGTTTTTTGTTTTTCCCTTTCTCCCTATATCTTTCACTAAAATGCAGACATAATGGTAGAGGGTATTGTTTCATGATATGAATGATGAGGAACACTTCTGTTGTTGCCAGTTACTGTTGATTAAAGGGTGAGTGCTGAATAGACAATGAGAGAAGAGACTCATTTAAGGGATTCATTTTTTTTAAAGGGATTCATATGCTGCCTTATGTATCTTCAGAAGCTGAGAAATTTACCCCACCCCTTTTTGCTCTAATCTATAAAAAGATATGACTGTTCTTTTTTGTATACTATATTATTCCTTAGTATCCTAAGATAACAATTGCCAACATTACTAAAGGAAACACATGGTTCAGGAACTGTAACTTTAGTGTGGTCACACTTCTCCCAGGCCATGCAATTCACAACTTTTTCTCCTCTTTAGACAGCCTTTGTGTGATTTTTGTGACTATAAAGCATTCATTACTCATGGGCGAACTTTCAGTAATAAGCCTTTCAAAAGACTTATAAAATGTGAGGGGGGGAGGGAGAAGGAGGGAGAGTTACATCATATATAAGAGCCATTGATCAGCCTGTAATTTTATTTTTTTTTCTTTTCAATGTCTTATAATTAGTCTTTAATAATTTCCTTATCTTTCTTTTTTTAGCAACTTTTTATTATTACCAATTTAAAAAATTTTTTTAATTTATTAATTTGTTTGTTTCCTTATAGTTTACAGGATTCAATTCCACAATTCCTTGAATTTCACATTTTGTCCCCCTCCCTTCCCTCCCCCCCTCATGGCAGCTTATAGTCAAGTATAGGATCTGTAAATACTTTCACATTATACAATGGTCAGGTTATAAGGATGGATTGTACCAGCTGGAATGAAAAATGGTAAAGAGGACATAAAATCAAATAAGAGAAAAAGATCAGGTATTTTGCTTCCACCTGGATATAAATTTAGTTCTTTCTAGTTCTTTCTCTGGATGCACTTTTTTCTCTCCATCATGCGTCTTTTGGGATTGACTTATATCCCTGCATTGTTGAGAAGAGTCCAGTCTATCAAAGTTGGTCATCACATATATGTTGTGTCTGTAATTGTGTACAAATTTCTCCTGGTTCTACTCTTCTCACTCAGCATCAGTTCTTTTAAGCCTCTCCAGGTAAATATGAAGACTGCCTGCTCCTCATTTCTTATAGCACAATAGTATTCCATAACATGCATATACCACAACTTGTTCAGCCATTCCCCAATTGATGGGCACCCCCTTAATTTCCAATTCTTTACCACAACAAAAAGAGCTGCTATAAACATTTTTGTACATATGGGTCTTTCTCCCATTTCTATGATCTCTTTGGGATATAACCCTAGGAGCTCAGCCTGTAATTTTAGCATTTTCCAGATTACTAGGCCCTGCCAGAGTTTGTGCTTTTCTGACCTTTGGAAATCTAAATTCACCTTAATGACAAAAAGAGGCATTGGAATAAGACTTCAGTGGAGGAAGAGAAGCACATGGCTATGGTTTGGGGGGAAGGAGTGAAATAAGGTAAGAGAGTATAATTACATTCTTTTAAAAAAATTAATGGTAGATTGAAAATTGGAAAGTAAAAATTCTGTCTCCTTAAATTTTGCTGTGCCACAGATTCAAACACTGTGCCCCCACCCCCATACTAGCTGAACAATACTATAAAATACAACCTTGGTAACAAAGTCTCTCTCTCTCTCTCTCTCTCTCTCTCTCTCTCTCTCTCTCTCTCTCAATCTCTCTCTCTCTCTCTCTCAATCTCTCTCTCTTTCTCTCTCTGTTTCCCTGTCTCTCTCTCTCTTTCTGTGTGTGTGTCTCTCAATTTCTGATGCATACATACATGCACACATAATTTAAATTGTTGCCTTTTCTAACTAAGATTTAGTTTATGTCAAAAAAATCTCACTTGTGGGTCTGCTAAAGGTTATCTTTCTTTCCCACATCTATTTATGGATATTCAGATAAATTAGAAGACATTATCATCCCTATTTGCTCTTCTAGTTTTTCATGTCAAGTCTTCCAATATCATGTAGAATAATTTGGGGATTGGAGGGATACAAATAAGGGGCAAAATTATCTCATTTTTTTAAATGGAAGAGTATCTCACTTGCTTTTGAGTTATCATTAAAGCTTTAAATTATTTTGGAAATTGTGGCCACCAATTTGCTTACCCATTTTCTGAAATGAAATGTTCTAGTGACTGCAGAGTCTCCTTTCTCCAGAATTTGGCAGAATTATATTCTCATTCTCCAGCCACACTCTATTTCATAACTTTTGGCCCATACTTTTATACCTTGAAAGAATTTGTGATTGACATACTTAGCAGAAGAATGACAGTATTTTGAAAGGGTAAAAATAAGATAGTGTGGGGTACAGTATGAAAAATCTCAGATTTTATTGAGAATTATGTATATTAAACAGTGGAAAAAATAGAATTACAAAATTCAAATGTTATTCAGAAAAGATTGACAATGAGAAATACTGTATTAGTTGTTAATTAAATATGCTCATCAACTGTCCCTTCATGATAACCAAAGGATCATAATGAAAAACGATTTGTATCTCTATATAATATGACTCTATGGCATTTCTTAACAGACAAAACTGAAATTACAAGGTAAAGTGGTTTTAAAAAATAAATTCCAACAAATCTAGTGGTAGGATAACCAGTACAAAACAAAAGTAAATATGCTATAAGGCATAGAAAGACCAGATATTAGGAAGCCTTTAAATTGCTGTTAGCTCTTACTAATAGCTAATGGCTCTATGATATCCTTGTGGTTGCATTCCAGAGGAAAGGTTCTCATAAGTCTTTCAGTTCAATTTCATTCAATTTAGCAAATATGTTAATCACCTACTATGGGCTTGGACTCTGCCAGCCACTGGAGATGTAGAAAAAAAAATGAAATAAATTTTGTCCTTAAGGAGCTTACATTCTCTTAGGTGGGAGGCAGACATGTACACTAATGAGTAAATACAAGATAATTTTGAGAAAGGAGAGAGTACTAACAAATATAGGAGTGGGAAAGGCTTACTATGTGAGTGGGATGATCTCCAAGTTGAGATTTAAAGAAAATCAGAGATTCTGATCAATGGAGGAAAGGAGGAGAAGAGGGAGAATACAGCATTCCAAGCATGGTATACATTATACTCAAAGGCAGACCAGAGATGGAATGCCAAGTCTGAAGAACAGTTAGTAAGTTACCCTTAGCTGGAATGTAGAAGACATAAAAGAGAGTATTAAGAAATATCTGAAAAGGTAGGTTACAATCAGGTTTATTGTCCAGACAGAAAAATTATCCTAGGTGTAAGAGATAATTCATTCAATACAACAAGCATTTATTAAACATTTACTATGTGCCAGGCACTGTGTTACCTTCTGGGACTCCAGATATAAGCAAAAGGATAGTCGTTGTCCTCAGGAGCTCATGCTCTAAGAGAAGAAAACACATACAAAGCAAAATGAAAAATGTGAGGGGGGTCCAAAAGCAAGGAGAGAAGGTACCTACTTGTAGGACAAGGTGTCCACAAAGTGGACCCCAGAGGAGAAAAAAAGGAGTGAGCAAGGCTGGACGTTTTCCTTATGATGGCAGTTCTGGAAGGAAGTGGCCAATCAAAGGAAAGGGCCCACAGGAGTGCAATGAACTGCCAGAGTGAGAAGGCTGCCATGATGTGGAGAAAGAATAAAGGGTCACAAGCAGAACCTTCAGAAAGTTCTCCTTAAAGAAAACCAAGCTGTGTCTTAGGAAAATTACTGAAGCAGCTAAGCTAGGAAAATGCTGGAGAGTAGAGACTAGGGGTAAGTACAGCAGTTAAAGAAAACACCCAGACTACTGTGAGCCAGGCTTTGCAAATATTACCTCATTTTGTCCCTTTCACGACCCTGGGAAGTAGGTACTATTACTATTCTCATTTTAAAGCTGAGGAAAGTGAGGCAAACAGAATTTAAGAAACTTACCCAGAGTCAAATAGCTAATGTTTGAGGTTGAATTTGAACTCAAATCTCCTTGACTCCAGGCTCAATACTCTATCCACTGTACCACCTAGCTGACTCTACTATTGTAAAAGGCCAGGAGAGAGATGATAAAGAGCCTCACATAAGGTAATGGCAAAGTAGATAGAGAGAAGAGGGTGGATAAAAGAGATGTGATGGAGGTAGAATGGACAAGATTTGGCTATGTCCATCCTTCTGCTTATGGGCATCCACAACATACATTTTTATCTCATTCTGATAGGTCTGCAGGGAAGAAACTTCAGTGTCTTTTGGGAAGTCATGCCAGCATTTACTGACCCTTAAAGTGTAAACTGAATCCATTCTGCTAGTTTAAGGTCAATATCTATGTTTCTGGTCTGAGTAGAAATAGAAAGAGTTGCAGGATATTATTCTCTTTACAAAAACAGTATATATGCTCATAGACAGTTACTAATAGAAAACTGATACTCATTTGATACTCTTCATTCACATCTCTAGGAAATGTATAAATGTGACAATGTACAGAATCTATATTAAAACTAAGAAAACAAAGGGACTAACACAAAAGAAAATTCATTATTTTTATCCAAATGCAAAAATGGGGAGGGGCTAAAGAAAGTTTTGGTTTAGCATCTTATATTTATTTAATTGGATTGTTACACTCTTATGAATAGAAAATAGAAGGAAAATTATTGGACGAGAATTGAAGTTCTAAAGCAAAGTGAAGACAATAAGAGACATTTAAAATGTTGGCACTCATGCTGAAACATCTGGCTTAGGAACCTTTATTTTTCTTCCTTCACCATAGCTGGTGCTAGTCTGTGTCAATTTTTCCTCTTCCTACAGTGGGACTGAAGCATTTGTTTTATCATCTAGACGAGGGGAATAGGGATGAAACATTTTATGCACAATCTTGCTCTTACTTGACTTCACATAGCATTTGCTTACACTTCTCCTTTGGCATTTATCCCCTCTTACCTTGTGGTGTGAGGACTCTTGAAGGTGCATTTATCTTAAATTTCCATTTAGACTACAAGATCCTCCAGGGCAGCAACACTATCTTAGACAGTATATTATTCCCTACAGGACCCAGGATTGTGCTTTACTCAAATTATGACCTAGATACATATTGACTGGGTCTGGGTTTGCAGAATGAGACTTGGGCCCAACAGTATGCATGCATCAATGGTTGTATCGTCTGTTATTTCCAGCCTATAACGAGTATGATTCCAGATTCTATATTGTCACAGAATTCTAGAGTTGTATCAGTCCAAAATCAGAATCAGTCCAAAAGCAAACCCCACTAAAACAAATCCAGCAAGTAGTAGTGGTTTTTGCTTAAAGACCACAAATTTATTTTAACATTCTTTTTAAAAAATTTTCTGAGTTTCAAATTTTCTCCCTCCCTTCAACCCCTTCCCCAATCAATGAGAAGACAAGCAATATAATATCAATTATATATGTGAAGTCATACAAAACATATTTACATATTAGCCACATCACAAAAAAGGAAAAATTATTAAAGCTAAAAAAAATGCTTCAATCTACATTCAGACTCCATCAGTTCTTTCTCTTTGTAGGATAACATTTTTCATGATGAGTCCTACGGAATTTTTTTTGGATCATTGTATTGATCAGAGTAGCTAAGTCTTCCAGAGTTGATAAACATTATAACATGGTTGATAGTGTGTATAATAATGTTCTGGTTCTGCTCACTTCACTCTGCATCAGTTCATATGATTTCGAAGGTGTTTTTTTTTTTTTAAAACATCCTGCTTGTAATTTCTTATAGCATGATAGCACTCCATCCATCACAATCACATGCTACAAGTTGTTCAACATTCTCTAATTGATGCATATCCTCTCAAATTCCAATTCTTTGCCACTACAAAAAGAGCTAAATATTTTTTGAATACATGTCATTTCCCTTTTTCTTTTATCTCTTTGGGATACAGAACTAGTAGTATTACTGCTCTGTCAAACAGTACACAAAGGGCTATAGCCCTTTGGGCATAGTTTCAAATTGTTCTAAAGAATGATTGGACCAGTTCACAACTCCACCAATAGTTTATTAGTGTTTTAGTCTAGTTTACTTTAGTTTATTAGTTTCAGGATTTCCAAACTGGTGTTTAATGACTGACATACACCCTTAAACCCATTACTAAGGGAGAACTCTCTCTCTCCCAAAGCAGTGCATTCCACTTATCTTTAAGGTATTTAAGTCCAATAACAGTCTTGTTCTATTGCTAACAACCATTCTGTACAGCCTTTCCTTCCCTATGTCACTTTCTGTTGCTTTTTTAGTTATTTTCATCGCGTTGCTGTTCAGTCAGTGGTTCTGTCTGACTCTTTGTGACCCCTTGGACTAGAGCACACCAGGCCCTTCTATCCTTCCTTCTCTGCTGAAGTCTATCCACGTTCTTGTTTGTTATTTCCATGACATCTATCCGTCTCATCCTCTGTTGTCTCCTTTTCTTTTTGCCTCCAATCTTTCCCAACATCAGGGTCTTTTCCAGTTAGTCTTGTCTTCTCATTATGTGGTCAAAGGATTTAATCTTCAGCTTCAATATTTGACCTTCCAGTGAATAGACTGGATTAATTTCTATAAGTATTGTTTTGATCTCCTTACTTTCTAAGGGATGCTCAGAAGTATATTCCAGAATGACAACTTGCCTGCTATTCCAATTATCTTTTCATTTCTTACTTATGCATTCTAATCCCCTATGATGAATGTGACATCTTTTTTGATGTTATTTCTAGATGTTGTGGGCCTTCATAAAACTGATCAACTTTGGCCTCTGGCATCAGTGGTTAGAGCATAGATTTGTATTATGGTGATGATGAATGGTTTGTCTTGGATTTGAATAGCCATCATCATGTCATTTTTGAGATAGTATTCTAGTACTTCTTTTTTCACCCTTGTATTGACTATGAATGTTACTGTACTCCTTCTAAGGGATTCTTGCCCACAGTAGGATATGTAGTCATCATCTGGATTAAATTCACCCATTCCTATTCATTTAACTTCACTGCCACCCAGTATGCTGATGTTTAATCTTTCCATTTCCTTTTTGATTATATCCAACTTACCTTTGTTCACAGATATTAAATTCCAGGTTCCTGTGCACTATTGATCTTTATAGCATTGGACTTTCCTATTGTCACTAGACACATCCACAGCTGGGCTTCCTTTTGCCTTTGGCTCAGCCACTTTATTTGTACTGGAGCTACTTGTAGTTATCCTCCACTCTTCCCCAGTAGTGTGTTGGACACCTTTTGACCTCACGGGTTCATCTTCCATTTCCTATTACTATATTCAATCTCAAACTAGAAATAGAAATTTTAACTGCTAACTATTTTAGGAAGGATGTTTTTCAGCTTTTAGATATCATGCTCATTAATTCATCATAGAATTATCATATAAAATAAAGCTTCATGCTTGGACTCGATCAGGAGTCATCCACTTTTAAGATCATTTTCTTCTACTATTGTCTGGCCAAGTATAAACTGATATAACTTCTCTGAACCTAAATTGCCCCATATAATACCATAATAGCACTGTGCTACTGTCACTACAAAAGAATATCACGAGAATAAATTATATGACATGTGAAACTATTGAATGAATTGAAGCAAAGTACTACATGTAATTCAGATTTATTAGTAAATATAAGCATCTTAAGTTCATAGTGTCTTTCAGTAATAATTGAGGTCCACAATCAACAGTACTGCACAGTCAAATTCCCCAGCATTAAGCTTGTTGGGTTTTTTTTCTTCTTGTGCTCATTATGATTATTTATGTTTATTTGTATTGTTTTGCTTAATTACATGTTGTGTTTCAGATATCTTGTGCTATTTCTGAAAAATGGCATTTAATGAAGTGAAAGTAAACAGGTAACTGTCAGGAAGAGATGACAATCTGTTAATTTATGTAAAATGTAACCAACCAGATGTTCTAAGAAAATGTCTCAGTAAGAAAGACAGAACTTTTATAAATGCAATGTTCTTTAATGAAGAGGCAATGGAAATAAGTTGGAAAAAAATGAAGGAAGCCTCATAGATCACAGGATCTAGGAATTTCTGATATCTATTGAGTCATGGAGTAAAGAACGATCATATAAATATTGGGGGTAATTAGATGGCATAGCACATACAATACCAGACCCGGGGTCAGGAAGACCCAAGTTCAAATCTTGCCTGAGACATTTACTAGTTGTGTGACTTCAGGCATATCACTTAACCTCTATCAACTTTGATTTCTTCATCTACAAAATGGGGGTAATAATAACATCTACTTTCCTTTGTTGTTTTGAGGATCAGTAAGAGCACTTTGAAAACCTTAAGAGATATGTAAATGCTAGTTAGTGTTGCTATCATTACTATCATTATTTTTGTTAAATATTGCTCTTTAGAAAAGGAGATTACTTATTCCAAAGTGATGTCATATTTATAATTGAAAGAACAGATAATTGAAAATATACCATGAAAATACTAATTAGCAATGATTATTTACTGAGCATACACTAACACTAGAAGGAGGAGGAAACATGCCTATGGTGACTGCTACCTTCCCTCTAAACAACTTCAGGACTCTTCAAAACATTATCTACCTATGGAACTACTTCTCAAGATAACCAATGATCTAAGTCATATTCCTTACCATACAAGTAAAGCCTCACCCCTTAAAACCAAAACTCTTGTGTTTTTACCTTATAAAACTATGAAATACAGTTGTACCAATTACAAGATCTTCTAAGAATTCTTGGTTCATTCAGTCCCTCAATTAATTTATGTTTCCAGAATAACTGCAATGTAACAACAACAAAAACCCAAATCCACGTCTTTAGAGAGTTCATAGCTGTAGGCCAAGAATGATTGATGGTTTTCCTAGTGTATTCCCATTCATACTTTCAAATGCCCCAAATAAATAAATAAATTAAGTATTTCTTAAATGGTTACATGCATTTTGTCCCTCATAGGACTCTCCATCCTTCTGGTGAGAGACTGCTCAAGACTGTCTAATATAAGCCTTATATAATCATATCACTGTCTTGTGTTTAATTCCATTTCACATTCTCTCTCTTCATTGTGTTTTCTCTCTGAATAAAATGACATAGGAATATGAACTCATTTTCATGTGGACTGTCCATGGACATTCCATTGAAATGAATGGGCATCCCATTGTCCTGTAGGAATGTTCCAGGGCTCTAGGCTCAGACCCAGAGTGAATAACTTGAAAAAATGTGCAGCATATCAGTATGCAAATGAACATATCAACAGTCTGTCATGTCAAAATCTATTGTGTCACAATTATTACCACAAGTCCCACTTTGCTGCCAGGATTTTTACATCCATGACAGCTACAAGTAGATGAGTTCTTTCCCCTCCCCCCTATACTGGCATAGGGTTTAGCCAGGCCCAGCTGAGAATTGTATATAGCTGTTGAGTTACAAAACTAGATGAAATGATAGAATAGCAATATCCCTTATTGGTGAGTACTGAAAAAGAAATGTTTTGTTGCCTACCAAATAGAAAAGCTTCCTTACTCTGTTGTTCCCTATTACTCAATTAAGATGAAGGGTATAGGCTCAGCTAGGTGGTGCAGTGAGTAAAGCGCTGGTGCCAGAGTCAGGAGGACCTGAGTTCAGTTCCAGCCTCAGACACTTAACACCCATACACACACACAACAAAAGAAAAATAGCCGTGTAACCTTGGACAAGTTCCTTAACCCCAATTGCCCTCCAAAAAGCAAAAAAAAAAAAAAAGATGAAGGGTATAAGTCTAGTACCTAGTGGTGAATTAATGCTACCTAGACACTATTATTCACTTTGATGTTCCCAGGTGAATGCTGATGCCCCTTTAGGAAAAGCTTCATATTGGCTTATTTAATGAATAACATAAAGTAGCAGAGATATCATATATAATTTCCTCAAGTGTGTCTTTTTATTTTTTATTTTTGAGAGTTGTAGAAGTTTATTGTTACACTTCCATGAGAAGCGGGCAAGAGTCCTTTAGGGGACCTGCGAGTGAGAGGGGTACATGCTTTTACTTTTAAAGGGTAAGGCTGCCATTGTCAGGGCTGGCCTGACTGGAGGGGCTTCAATGCATAGACAAAGGTCAGAGCTGACCAAGAGGCGCATGTGAATAGATAGTTTAGATAAGATTTGGGCCAAGCCGGAGGAGACATGAGGATGTGGGCCAGACCAGAGGAGACATGAGGGATTAAGTAATAACAAAGGATTCCCAAGGTGTTGCCTAGGCCTAGTGCAGATAGGGGGAACAGTTCTGCTTGGCCCCAGCTTGTGCTCAAGTTTTTATCTGCTTTTTTTTTTTTGGCAAGTTCCTCCCACTATAGGCTCCATGTGATGGCATTAAGCCTGTTAAGGGCAACACAATGTAAACTATTTCCAACTTGAGACTGCCAACTTCCAAATAAATTTGGTGACACCAAATCTATGGTTATACTTTCATGTGGATGGCTCTTCCAATAGGGTAGATCACAACCTAACAACACTTCTGTAATGGCAAGCAAAGTAGAACTTTGTTCCTTGTTTGAGTTATTCAAGTACCTTTGAACCTCACCTTTGATTGTGTTGGGTCTTTGTTGGAAGTTGGCAGTCTCAAGTTGGAAATAGTTTACATTGTGTTGCCCTTAACAGGCTTAATGCCATCACATGGAGCCTATAGTGGGAGGAACTTGCCAAAAAAAAAAGCAGATAAAAACTTGAGCACAAGCTGGGGCCAAGCAGAACTGGGAGGAAGGATGCTTTTGGTGTTAGAACTCTGTTCTGTCTGTGTTGATGTGACTTTGTCAGAACAAAGCATCCTGTCTGCTGACAGAGGATGTTACTATTTTTACAGAAGCCCTGGGACTTTACTGATGGTTCAGAAACCCCAAAAGAGGACTTAACTTCTGTGTGTTTACAATCCTGAGAGAGGGTTTTGCTGTTGTTTTCAGAAGTCCTGAGACTTTACTGCTGATGTGTGTTTGGTTTCCCAGACAGAAGCCCTGTCTGTTGGTCTGTATTGATTTCACAGACAGAAAGTGAATTGAGATGATAGTGCCAGCAATGTGTGTGAATATTATTGTGGCTCTGTTAAGCTTTGTCTTCTCCCAGAAACAGAAACTTCAAAGGGCTTGGAGTGTACTAGTCACCTTGAGCTTCAATATGGAACAGGAGCTAAGACCTACCTAGCTGTGAATCCAGGCAACAGTAGGGTGAATCCAGACAAGAGCTGGGAGCAGCCAGTCCATGGAGTAGGAGCTGTGGAGTGTGGAAGTCAACATCCAGTCAAGATGAGAGGACCTTTACTTGGGTATTAGTGCTGACTGATAAGATTAGGACACTGTGACCTAGGGGTGGAAGATGTTTGTACTTTCCACTACCCCCTTAAGACTGATTACTCCTTAAGGTTGATTAAGTTAAGGATGATTGGAAACCAACCTCCAGTCAATATGAAAGAAGACTTTAGATAGGCAGTTTGTATTGATTGTGACTTGTAGAGATTGTGACTTACTGAATGATATCTTTTGTTTAAGGCTATGTGACCACTCTAGTAATAAGTTATATTGTTGTGAATGTTTTGCTTTAGTATATTGTTGAATAGAGAGTTCACTATACTATGTGATCAGAACCTTAAAATCATCCACAACAGTAGTCGTCAGAACTGCTTCACTTTACAACTTCAAACTTTTCAGCTTTGTAAAAAAAATTTTTTTAAAAGAGAGGCCTTGTAGCAATCTGGCAATGACTGAATGAGCGTTGGCTATGGATATAAGGAAGTGTTGTGCCACAGGGAATAATGAATATAAAGAATTGAGTGAAACAAAGGAAGATGTATGAAGTTGTACAGAGTGAAGAAGTCAGGCAAAGAGAAAAATGTATATAATAATTATGAAAATGTAACTAAAATCAACATTACATCAACAGAACTCTGTTCAATATTAAAAACACTGTCAATACTGAAGGACACATCTTTCTTTTCTCTTAATAGATGGTTAATTCTTTTGGAAGAAGAATATATTTTATAAGCAGATTTATTTATTGCAGTGGAATTTTTTTGAGAGCATATTTGTGTCAAAAAGAGATATTCATCATTTTAGTCGTATCCCTAATTTTGAGAAAGAAATGTGTTTATTTCAGGAATAAGTTCAGAGTTATTAAAAGTGCTGCTAAGTTGCTCATAGACAATTCAGCCCACTCCTCTATGATGCTTCAATTTTAAACACAATGTATTATGCATCTGCAGTATGTGACTAAGATATATGTACTTATGGACCCATTCTCTGGGTTATTCATTTAATTGCATATCATAGCTTCAGCAATAATCACTTCATTTACTTGTCTATTTTTCCAGTGTAGATACTCAAGCTGATGTCATTTAGGTAATTACAGATCTTGTTTCATAAGCTTTATAATGTTTTAAACTCAACACAATCAGTATACTGTCATTCAGAAACAAGAGCATCTGGAGAATTCAACAGTATAGGGAACATTTCTTCACTTTGGACTTTTCACTAAATATCTTCCACAACAGTGGCAAATGCTTTTGTCAAGCATACATCTTGGGTTTTTTTTATCTCTTTTTATATCAATAATCATAGCATCATTGACCAAAGCTCTTTTGTTCCAATTTTCAAGCAATCTTATTATTATATCATGTAATGTAGAAGATACATTAGAGGTTAATCTTTAAGGGGACATTTTGCTCAATCATATCAACTGATTTTGTAAAATATAGTAAATGAATAATAAGCATCATGTTATATTCTCTGTGCCTTTTAATACACTGTGTAACTAAAAAGATGAGATTTTTATATAGATTTTTGTTTATGAAAGCATGCTTCTGCCCATAGACAAGTACTTTTCATCAAGAAAAAACTAAATGCATGCATAAGTTATTTTCAAACAAATTTTGAAAAAATGGGAAAATAAAGGACATATGAATTAATAAATACTGATTTTTAAAAATAAATGTTTCAGTAGTAATTGTATATGATTGCTTTCCCCTCATTTAACAACTTTCTTATCTTTAAGACATAATATTCCATCCCCCAATGCTTCTGAAATAGTCTTTCTTCCAGCATAAATGTTCTCTGTGTCTATTTGATATAATTTAGTTACTCTTCCCACCTTTATTTCTTTATTGCTATTTCTATTTCCTCACTTAGGCACAAGGTAAACTATGACATTAGAATGGAAATGGGGTGGGTCTACTAACAATGATGGGAAAAAATCATTTTAATAGAAATCTTGGCAGTTTATTTTTTAAATGTGCTTGTGGGGAGCAAAGCCAAGATGGCAGAGGAAAGGTGGGGACTCAACCTGAACTTTCCCAAATTCCCCTCCAAACTACATTAAATAATGCCTCAAAGAAACCTGAAACAGCAAACCCACAAAAGGATAGGGTGAAACACTTTTCAAGCCCAAGACAACTTGGAAGGTCAGCAGGAAAGTTCTATCTCATTTGGGGTGAGAGTGGAGCACAGACCACTTCCCAGCAAACCAGCAGCAGACTTTAGGGGCAAATCAATCAGTGGAAGTAGAAGTGGCTTCTGTAGCTCTCTGCTCACAGATGGTAAGGAGGTTGCAAAACTGGTCAGAAGGAAATCACAGGGGTCACTTTGCTGACACTGTTGCATTGCTCACATGCAGATCCAAGTCTCAGTTATTGTTGGCATTCTCAGGGTGAGGAGGAGTACTATCACACCAGAGCATGTGACCAAAGAGATACAGAGACCCTGTTTACATTTCCATGGTGGAAAACAGTGCTTGTGATTGCTCACCTACCAAACCCTAGGCTCAGAGAGCAGTGACAACACCTCTCATTAGGTAATGAAACTCTGAAAGAAGTGAAAACTTACAGATCCCAGGAATCACCTCTGAAAGCAGCAGAAATAAAGGCCTAAAGATTGGGACAGTATCCCCTTCACCCCAGGAGCAGAGGCCCCTCTTTAACATAAAGTTAAAAGTCAAGAAACAGACTGGAAAAATGAGCAAACAACAACAAAAGAACCTGAACATAGAAAGTTACTATGGTGACAAGGAAAATCAAAACACAAATTCAGAAAAAGTCATAAAAGTCAAAACTGCCACATCCAAAGTCTCAAAGAAATGTGTAAGTTTATCTCAGGTTCAAAAAGAATTCCTAGAAGACCTCAAAAAAGAATATTAAAAGTCAAACAAAAAGTAGAGAAAAACTGGGAAAAGAAATGAGAGTAATGCAAGGAAATCATTTTAAAAAAGAGTGAACAGATTGGTAAAGGAGGCACAAAAAATACTGAAGGAAATAACACCTTAAAAAACAGAATAGGCCAAATGGTTAAAAAAAAAGGCACAAAAATACCCTGAAGAGAAGATTTCCTTAAGAAGTGGAATTGGTCAAATAGAAAAGTAGATGCAAAAGGTCACTGAAGAAAAGTAATTCCTTAAAAATTATAATTTGGCAAATGGAAGCTAATGACTTCATGAAACATCCTGAAACCATAAAACAAAATCAAAATGAAAAAATAGAAAAAAATGTGAAATATTTCATTGGAATAACAATTGATCTGGAAAATATATTGAGGTGAGATAATTTATCAATTATTGAACTACCTGAAAGTCATGATCAAATAAAGTCCATAGACATCATCTTCAAAAAAGGAAAACTGCCCTGATGTTCTAGAAACATGAGGCAAAATAAAAATTGAAATAATCCACCAATCACCTCCTGAAGAAGATTCCAGAATGAAAACTCCCAGGAATATTATAACTAGATTCCAGATCTCCAAGATAAAGGAGAAAATACTGGGAGCAGTCAGAAAAAAAATAATTCAAATATCATGGAGCTATAGTCAGGTTAACAAAAGATTTAGGAGTTTCTACATTAAAGTAGGCAGAGGATTTAGAATACGATATTCAAGATGACAAAGGAGCTAGAATTACAACCTATAATCACCCACCCAATGAGTTTCACTGATAAAGGTCTCAGTTCTCAAATATATATAGGATTGGGTCAAATTCATAAAAATAAGATGTATTGTCCAATCTATAAATAAAAGTATATAAATAGACAGTTTTCAGATAGAGTAATCAAAACTATCAAGATGCATATGAAAAAAATGCTCTAAATCACTATTAGAGTAATTCAAATTCAAATAACTCTGAGGCACCACCCCACACCTACAGATTAGCTAATATGACAGAAAAAAAATTACAGATTTTGGAGGGGAGGTGGGAAAATTGAGACACTAAGGTATTATTGTAGTTGTGAACTGATTCACCCATTCTGGAAAGCAATTTAGAACTATTCCCAAAAGGCTATAAAATCATACATACTATTTGACCCAACGTTACCACTACTAGGTCTGTATCCCAAAGAAATTTTAAAAAAAGAAAGGACTTATATGTACAATAATATTTATAGCAGCTCTTTTTGTGGTGGCTGTTTTTACTCTTGACTTCCATACATCTTTTCTTGGTAAACAAGAGTTAGGGTTTAGTCTCTGAGGCAAGTTCTATGGTCTACTGTTCTCATTCTTATTTCAGTTGTTCAACACAGATTAAACTCTTTTAGAAAAATCACAAGTCTGTGTCCCTATCTGTTCTATACATTTCCCATTTTTAAAATATCTATGGCTTACTTAAATAGTTTGGATTATAATTGTCTATATTGTGAGTCATAACTACTTTTCACTCTTTCCTCCAATTTGTTATTGATTTTCATCTTTGCTCTGTCTGTGGTTGGATTTTAAGGATGCTGCTGATTTGGAAATAATTCCACATCAGTCATCAGTAATTTCCTATCTCCTAAAATATCATCAGTTTCATTTTTTGTCATGTTATTGGGTGCTTGTGTACAGGAAAGTGGATAAGACATAAAATAGTTATGCAAACCTATTCCATTTCATCCCTTGACTCCATTTCTGATCATCTAATGCTGAACTTAACTCATAGAAATTTTTTCAGTTAAGCAAGATATGCTGAGTTCTGGTTAATATTATAAAACAGAAGTCTAAACCCACAGCATCCAGTGCAGCTACACTCTATTCTCCAAAGACTCTTTCACCAGACCCTCCAAGAATAGCATTTCTCCTTATATCTCTTTTCAGGGGATGTATGGCTTTATTGGATTTTTTATTTTATTATTTTTTTTATTATTTTAGGGTCTGCCTTGTTGTACAACCTTGTTGTGCAGTCAAGTATCATACCCTGAGGAGAACAAAACTACTGTCAGCAAGCACTTATCTTTGTTTTGCTAAAGTATTTTTTTCATGAGTATTTGATCTTCAGTCTTATGGACCAGCTGATGTTTGAGTTGCTCCCTGGGCTCTCCAAGATCTCAGGTTGAGAATTTGCCCCTAAAATTCTATATTCAATATCTCAAAACTCTCCTTTTAAAGAAAACATTTATTCTATTGTAATGGCAAGCAAGGAAGTACTTAATGTCTTGTTTCAGCTATTATTTAGAACCTTTTTCAGTTCAAATTTCTTTTAATCCTTGTCCATGATTATATCAAGTCTTTGTTAAAAAACAGAACTGGTTAACCCCAGAACTTGTGAACCCCTGTTGTTGATGTGACAGGAAGGGGTGGAACAGGGAGGAGCTTAATTACCATATATAAGGAGAAGCCCAACCTGGGAAAGGGCAGAACTGAGAAGATAGCACTTGTGGTGGCAGAGTTGAGGAGAAAACTTTTAGTATGCCAGTACTCTGTTCTGTCTGTGTTAATTTTCGTTTGTGATACTTTGTACAGGAACCCTGGGACCTTACTGGAAGCTCTGAAAGAGGATTTTTCTGGTTGTTTGTTTACAGAAGTCCTGGAAGCAGGTTTCAGAGGTCCTGGGATTTATTCATAAATTGTGTTGACTTCTCAGACCTTATTTGTGGGTCTGTGTTAATTTCTATGCCAATGATTTGTGTTGAGTTCTCTGACCTTATATGTGGGTCTCTGTTGATTTCACAGGCAGATAGTGAATTGATGATGGTGCTGGCAATGTGTATGGATGTTGTTTTGGCACTGTTGAGCTTTGTCTTCCCAGAAATAGGAAATGTGAAGGACTTGAAGTGGACTGGACATTGTGAACTTCAATATCGAACAGGAACTGGATGAGGAACTCAATGAGGAGCTGGACAAGGAGTTGCAAGCTGCTTGCTTGTGAATCCAGGTAACAATTAGATAGATTCAGGCAGGAAATGAACCCATGG
Organism: Petaurus breviceps papuanus; assembly: GCF_028583685.1. Lineage (NCBI taxonomy): Eukaryota > Metazoa > Chordata > Mammalia > Diprotodontia > Petauridae > Petaurus > Petaurus breviceps. The sequence continues at coordinate 1,972,910 of NW_027185887.1, read as the reverse complement.
AAGAAGAAGCATGGAATCTGAGAGCCAGCCTCAAGGCAAGATGAAAAAGACCTCTTCTTGGGTACTTGATGCTGACTGAGAAGATAATGATTACTGTGGCCTAGGGGTGGAGAACTTTGACCTTTGTACTTTATGTCCCTTAAGGAGGCTTACTCTTTAAGGATGATTGAGTTAAGGACTTACTGAATGATATCTTTTGTTTAAAACTATGGGACCACTGTGGTGAAAACTATTTGGCCACTTTAGAGATAAGTTGTCATGTGACAACATTGTGTATGCTGTACTTTGGTTTCTGTAAATGTTTTGCTTTAGTTTACTGATAAATAAATATATAATTCACTATACTATGCAATCAGAATCTTGAAGCTGTTCACAACAGCAGTCTTCTGGAAATACAGGTGGACACAGATGACAGTTTGTGTACATACCAAGGAAAACAGACTGATACAGACAGACAATCACAAGACAACAAAATGAAACCAGACTGTAGGTCAGTTCAATCCATTTCTACAAACAAATAAACAGATACAAAACAAAACAAAATGTCAAACCAAAACAGACCAGTACAGGTCCAAACCAAATAACACCAGATGGCAAGCCAAAACAGACCAGCACAGGTCCAAACAAAATGGCTTACCCCAATAGTTCCACATCTTGGGGAAACTTGGGAGAAGGCATTAAGCTGTGCAGCCACCACTCAGTCCCTACCAAATGGGTAGCCTAAAACACAGAACAGAGGATTAAGAGAAAGCTTACCTCTGGAGGATAGGAACAGAGCTCCACATACCCGAATGTAGGAATGAATCAGAGTCCAGGAGGGACCTGGCTAACTCTACCAAAGCCTAGGGGCCCTTAAACATCCTCAGGGGACAACTTGCCTCAGGGTTAGGGCAGGGCCAGTTCTTTCCATTCCCTGAGTCTGAGGTTCCAAGGTCTCCAAAGCAACACGGAACACTGACATATCACTGGGGCTTCCAATATGTTGTACTGAGAAATCAGTGAGTGAGACCATTAATCATTTTAAGTGTAGTTTAATAAAGCTGGCAACTGCCAGGGATCATGTACCCCAATTAGGCAGCCTTGAGATGCACATTCTTGGGGTTTATATAAACAAAAGCCACAACATAACTGTTACCAAGGGGAAACCATAACTTGCCAGTTATGAGCAAGCAAGGAAAATACAGAAGCCAAAAGTTAAGCAATCAGTTTGTTGCCTAATGATCTGTTTGTTGTCCAACTGGAAAGTCCCCAACTGGGAAGGAATGGGGGGGGGAAGGGTATGGGTTCCAGGTGTCAGGTTTGGGCAGGTCTCCTAGGCAGTCTTTGTTTATGGCAAGTCTCCTAGGCGAAATTTCCCAAGGTGGGAGCGATGGGGGAGGTTCATAAATGGTGCTTAAAACAATATAGCACCTTGTTTTGGTTCAAGTTTCTTTTAAGCCTTGCCCATAATTATATCAAGTCTTTGTTAAAAAACAGAACTTGTGCACCCCACAACTTTTGAACCCCTATTGCTGATGCAACAGAGGGTGAGGAGCTAATTACCATATATAAGGAGAAGTCCAAGCTGGGAGAGGGCAGAACTGAGAAGAGAGCACTTGTGGTGGCAGAATTGAGAAGGGGAACTTTGTGGTGGCCAGACACTCTGTTCTATTTGTGTTGATTTTTGTTTGTGATACTTTGTACAGAAGCCCTGAGACCTTGCTGGAAGCTCTGAAAGAGGATTTTCTTGTCTGTTTACAGAAGTCCTGGAGGAGGGATTCTGAGGTCCTGGTACTGTACTGAGAATTTGTGTTGAATTATCAGACCTTTTATGTGGATCTGTGTTGATTTCACAGCAGATAGTGAATTGATGATGGTGCCAGCAAAGTGCATGAATGTTGTTTTGGCTCTGTTAAGCTTTGTCTTCCCAGAAACAGAAACTGTGAAGTAATTGAGGTGGACTGGACACTGTGAGCTTCAAAATGGAACAGGAACTGCACAAGGCTGGATGAGGAGCTGAGAGCTACCTAACTTTGAATCCAGGTGACAGTTGGGTAGATCCAGGCAGGAGCTGGACCCATGGAAGAGGAACCCTGCAATTTGGGGGCCAGCCTTGAGTCAAGATTAAAAAGGCTGAGAAGATCATGATTGGGTAGCAGTGATCAGCTTAGAATCACTGAAAATGCTGTTTGTTTTCGTAAATATGATCAAGACAAAGCCATTCTTCCTACTGAACTTCTGCCTATTGTGCTGCTAATTGTTTAGATGTATGACTTTCCCAGGGTTTTGTCCTGATAGATTAAATCAAAGGACATCCTATCTAACTACAGTTAAAAATCTGGTTAATCAATATTTATCTATTTGAACTTTCTTCTGTGGATTGCTAGACTGATCATTGAATTTTGCTGGGAAATTGGGGGTGGGCAGAGGACTTTCTGAAGTCAGTACAATCTTATTTGCAAACAGGAGTATCTTCATCATCTGGATCAGGGATTCTTTGCCTTCTTTGTGTCCTGAACACCTCTGACTGTCTGCTAAACCTATTGACAGCTTCTCAGATTAATATTCTTAAATGCATAAAATAAAATCCATAGGAATACAAAGGAAATAAATAATATTAATATACAGTTACATTTTTTAAAGAAATTCATGGCCTCCATATTAAGAACTCCTAATTTAGAGGCACTGATTCTTTCATTTGGATTTTGCATAAGATATTCTATGTGGTATTGGTTTATTTATTGATGAAATTGATATTAATCACAAGATAGTGGAATAAAGTTATGTGGTGAATAGTTCAAATAATCATGTATAGTGTTAACATATACATGAGAGATAGTTGTTGGAGAAGTGTCTTTAAGGTTGAATTTTGCTCTCCTTTGTCAATTTTAAGGGTGTCTTAAGATACACATAAATTGATATAATGCAAATTACAATATGACAAGTGGATAAGAAGAGTATAAATTTCTATGAGGTAGAACAAATGAGGTAGAAATCACTTCAATATGGGGCAACAAAGGAAGGCTTCATATATAAAGGAATAAGGAGTTAGAATGCCATGTGTAATTTGTGAACAACAGAAAAGAGAATATTATTACTGTATCACAGAATGTGTGGAGGGAGGTAAAGAGTAAGACAATTGGGACAATTGAAAAGAGCCCCTATTATGAAGGAATTTCAAAGCCAAATTGAGAATTTTATATTCCATTTTAGAGGTAATTTGTATTTTAGTTGTTTCGTTCATGTCTGGTAGCTCTTTGTGACCTCAAATGGGGTTCTCTTGGCAAAGATATTGGAGTAGTTTGCCACTATCTTCTCCTGTTCATTTTACAGATGAGGGAACTGTGGCAAGGAGAGGTAAGTGACTAGCCCAGGGTCACATAGCTAGTAAGTACCTGAGGCCAAATTTGAGTTCAGGAAGATAAGTCTTTCTGACTCCAGGCCCATCTAGCTGCCTGCCCTGAAAGTAATATGGAGCCTTAAATGTGAGACTCTCTACATGTGTTGTGTTTTTATTGATAGGCAACAAAGAGCAACTGAAGATTTTTCAGCAATGGAATGACAAGTTCAAATTATTTTAATTCAATAGGCCCATATTAAGGAATTAGTGAGTATAAGACACTATACTCAATGCTAGATATACAAAGAAAAACCTAGCGGGGGCAAAGCCAAGATGGTGGTGTAAAAGCAGGAGAACTCCCTGAGCTCCCCCCATAACAACCTCAAATGCCTATAAAATATGAATCTAAACACACTTTAGAGCTAAAGAACCCACAAAGTGACAGAAACAAATCTCCCACTGAAGGCAGCCCGGCAGGCAGACAGGAAGGATTCATTTTAGCAAGCTGGGAGCAGAGCTCAACCCCGTGTGAGCCCCTGGTTTTAGCCCCAGGGCAGACCTGACCAGCCATGGCTGGAGGGACTTCAGGAGACTGGATCACCAGCAGCTGTGGTGGTTTCCAGAATATCAACCTATAAATGCCAAAGGCAAAGTAAACTGTCAGTGTGGACTTTGGGAACAGGGGAATTGAGAGTGTGGTCTGGCCTCTGCCCCAGGAAGCAGAAGCAGAATGGCTGCTTCAGAGCTCCTGGCCTGAAGATTGTGGGGGGATGAAACAATCATTCTGAAGGGTAATCACTCTTGCTTTTAACCTGCTTGGATCTGGATCACTATCTTGGGTGGTGGTCCTGGGGTGTGTGACCAGGTGCGAGAGCCAGTGGAAGCTTCTGAGAGGGCAACCAACTAATAGCTCTGGCAGCTGCAAGAACCCAGCAATGTGGAACAAAGCTTTCCTCTCTGGAAGCAGAGTTCTACTGTGGCAAAAAGCTCTAAAAGTCAAGTAATTGAGTGGCAACATGAACAAGCAAAGGAAGCAAAGCAAGAACAGCAATCCAACTTTGGATTCTTTTTTGGGGGACAAAAAGGATCAAAGCATGGAATAGGAGGAAGACAACAAAGTCAGAACTCCTGCACCAAAAGCTTCCAAGAAATATATGAATTGGTCACAGGCCATAGAGGAGCTTAAGAAGGATTTTGAAAACCAAATAAGAGAAGGGAAGGAAAAATTGGGAAGAGAAATAATGATGGAACAAAATCATGAGGAGTGAGTCAACAACCTGACTGAAGAAAAAAACACCTTTAAAAATAGACTAACTCAAATGGCAAAAGAGGCCCAAAAAGCCAATAAGGAGAAGAGTGCCTTAAAAAGCCAAATTTGCCAGATAGAAAAAGAATCTCAAAAGCTCACTGAAGAGAATAATTCCTTCAGAATTAGATTGAAGCAAATGGAAGCTAATGACTTTATGAGAAATCAAGATAGTATTAAACAGATCCAAACAAATGAGAAAATAGAACTCAATGTGAAATATCTTATTGGAGAAAACACTGACAGGGAAAATAGTTCCAGGAGAGATAATTTTTAAATTGTTGGACTACCTGAAAGCCATGATCAAAAAAAGAACCTAGAAATCACCCTTCAAGAAATTATCAAGCAAAATTGACCTAATGTTTTAGAATTAGAAATAGAGATTGAAAGAATTCATCAACTGACTCTTGAAAAAGATCCCCAAAAGAAAATTCCTAGGAATATTACAGCCAGGTTCCAGAGTCCCCTGATCAAGGAGAAAATAGTACAAGCAGCCAAGAAGAAACAATTTGAATACTGTGAAAACACAATCAGGATAACACAGGATCTGGCAGCTTTTACATTGAAGGATTGAAGGTTTGGAATATGATATTCCAGAGGTCAAAGGAGCTGGGTTTAAAACCAAGAATCATCTACCCAGCAAAAGTTAGCATAATTTTCAGGGGAAAATATGGTCATTCAATGAAATAGAGGACTTTCAAGTTTTATTGATAAAAAAAAACAGAATTGAATGGAAAATTTGACATTCAGAAACAAGAAGCAAGAGAAGCATGAGAAGGTAAACTGGGAAAATAAATCATAAGGAACTTATCAAAGTTGAACTATTTACATTGCTACATGGAAAGATGATAATTGTGTCTTATGAAACTGTTGTCACTATGGGGATAGTTGAAGGGAATATAAATGTATGTGTGTATATATATATATATATATATACACACACATATATGTGTGTGGGTGTGTACATACATATATATGTCTATATAGAAGGGTATATGGGCATTTGAATACATATGTGAGTGTGTGTATATATGTGTACAGGTATACATAGACAGAGGGCACAGGATCAATTGAATAGGAAGGGATGATACTTATAGGTGAAATTGAGAGGTGAGAGAGGAATATAATGAGAGAGAGGCAGAATGAGGTCAATTATGAGCTCAATAATAGAAGAGGCAAGGGACAACTGTTACAATGGAGGGGAAGAACAGGAAGGCAAATGGGAATGTGTCAACCTTACTCTCATTGAACTTGGCTTAGGGAGAGAATGAAATACACACTAAATAGGGTATCTCATCCTAAAGGAGAGTAGAGGGGGGAGGGGATGAGAGGGGGAATGATGGAGGGGAGGGCAGGTTGAGGGGCAGGGTAGTTAGAAGCACACACTTTTGGAAAGGGACAGGGTAAAAGTAGAGAATAGAACATGTGGGAGGCAGGATAGGATGGAGGGAAATATAGTCAGTTTTTCACAATATATCCACTATGGAAATGTTTTGCAAAACTACACATGTACAACCTATACTGAATTGCTTGTCTTCTCAGTAAGGGTGGGTTACAAGGGAGGAAGGGAAAGAGTCTGGAATTCAAAGTTTTAAAATGAAGTATTTAAAAATATATTATTATTATTATCATTATTGTTATTATTTTTACATGCAACTGGGAAATAAGATATACAGGCACTGAGGGATATAGAACCATCTTGCCCTACTGGAAAGTAAGAGGGGGTGTGGAGGAGGAGAGAAAAGATTGGAGGAGGGGGTATACAGTAGGATCACTGTTTTGGTGTAGAGCATAGAGTTAAGATGGGTAGAAAATTTGTAACTCAAAGGAAATGAATGATGTAAACTAAAAATAAACATAAAATTTAATTTAAAAAAGACAAAATAATTCTTGGCTTCAAATTATTTATGAGGAATATCTATGTACCAAGAATTACATCATGACAATGGTGTAGAAAAGGGATTAGATTGGGAAAGTAGGGATAATTATTGAGAAATTCTTAGGCATGAGGGGGGAAAGGTGATGAAATTAGCAACTTGTATAATTACATTAGAAATGGTACAACAAGGAAGACACAAAAATGAGAGGCATTATGGAAATAGAAGCAACCAGTCTTGAAGCTGTTGGATACATGAGAAGAAGAAAAGGGAAAGATGAAGATAGTTGAAGATTATAATCAAACTCCTAGGGGAATTATGATGCCATTGACAGAAACACAAAATTCAGAAACTGAAGCAGGATTTGGGAAGGAGTGACTAGTTCCCTTTTAACATTTAACTTTAGGTGCCTGTGGATCCTTCAGGTGGAAATGTCCATTAGGCAGGTAGAAGTACTAACATGAAGTATTATAGTCATTGTGCAAATAAATATGAAGGAATCATCTGAAAAGAACTGAAATCATAGAAATGGGTGAAATCCCCAAAGGAGAGGATATATAGAAAGAGCATTTGTTCTTGAGAATCATCACTGCTGCAAAAGCAACTCATTTATGCTACTGATTCCATATTAGAAGCCTCTATTTTTAAAAGGATATTTTTATATTATTATTAACAATAATATATTAATAATTATCACAATTTTCTTAGAAATTCACACACAAAATTGGCATTCTTATTCTAGGGCAACTGTGTGATTTATTAAAACTTTAATGTCTGATCCTCTCTGGTATTTTCAATACTGTCTAAAAGTTTGCAGAAGGAATATTTTCCCCCCAAATCCCCCATCACTTTTCCTGGGGATATGAAAATCCCTCCTTATACATAGATTCAATATTTGATTATCTATGTCAGGAACGTAAAACTGAAATAGACATGGGGGCAACTCATCTATACATAAAGATCCTGTGGGGCACATATGGACAGTTTCAAAATTTAATATTATCTATGTTTAATGGACTATTTTTTGTTTTGTTAAATATTTCCCAAAAGCATTTTAATCTTGTTTGGATAACACTTGGTAGTGTTGTGAGCCACATGGAGTAAGGTCCTGGGTTTGACATCTCTGGTTTACTTGGTATGATTCAAGGACAATGAGGCTTCTCTTCTTGTTCTTTTCTCCTCCTCCTCCTTCTTCATCTTTTCTTCTTCTTCTCCTCCTCCTCCTTCTTCATCTTCTTCTTCTTCATCATCTTCTTCTTCATCATCATCATCTTCTTCTTCTTCTTCTTCTTCTTCTTCTTCTTCTTCTCCTCATTTTTAACAGACCTGTGATTTTCTTAGGATAAGGAATTTGTAGGATTGAAATTCCCACATCTGTGCAAAAGGAGACCTGATTTGAAATTTAGAATCTTCAAGAGTTTCTGCCTGGGGCAATAAAAGACCAGGTAAATTTTCCTTAATCATATGGCCAATGACGCTTGTCTTCCTGACTTGGCAGGGTCTTTATCCACCATGCTAAACTACTTTTGTGAAACTGAATCCATGTTATGAGAAATTTGTTATTACCAATAGATTCTCACATTCTTTCACTTGCATGCTAACATTCTATAGTATATTTTGACTCATTATTAGACAGGTGCTCTCATTAGTAATTGATTTTGAGTTAACTGTGAGCAAGGATCTTCTATCGAGAATGAAACGCAGAAGAGACTTCAGCTGTTAGAAGCACCCTAACTCTGGAGAGCTATGTGTCAAGTGCTAAAGTGCTAAGCACTTTATAAATATTATCTCTCTTAATCCTTACAACAGCCCTGAGAGGTAGGTGTTGTAGTTATATGCAGTTTGCAAAAATGAGGAAACTAAGGTGAACAGATTAAGTGACTTCTGCAGATTTTTTAAAAAGGTAGAAGATATGGCTATTTTATAATCCTTTCTCCTATAAAAGATAAGTAGTTAAAAAATAATTGTTAATATCAGTTTCATCAAAGACACCACATTTTTAAGAAACCTCCACAGAAAAACAAGCCCATAAAACATATCAATAGGTGTTACGTGATGTTGTTAATGTGCTATTAGGGTTATTTTATAAGCTTAAAATACCTCTGTATTTTACATTATTTTTATTTTAAGTTTAAGATTAGTTTGTTAATAAAATTATAATAAATTATAGACAGATAAATAGATGATAGAAAAAATTCCATATGTTTTTAAAAAATGGTATTTAAAGGGGAGGCTAGGTGGTGCAGTGAGTAAGAGCACTGGCCCTGGAGTCGGGAGGACCCAGGATCGGTTCTGGCCTCAGATACTTAACACACACCCACACACACACCCACACACCCACCCACACACACACACACACACCAAAAAAACTGGCCATGTAACCTTGAGCAAGTTACTTAACCCCAATTGCTTAAAAAATATATATAAAATTTAAAAATTTTCCATGACTTAATCTGTACAGTTCCAAACTCTTATAGTGACTGGTGACCTGCTCAAAGAAGGTGTCCCATCAAAAATCATAGTCAGGTTATTTCCAGGACAGAACTGTGGCTTGAAAAGGAACTATATTCAAAGGTTTTCTTGAACTTCAATTAAGCTATCAAACAGATTATTAAATCTCATTTCAAAGCATGTTCCTCGATCTAGGCCAAGATGGTGGAGTAGAAACAGGACCTCCATGCATCTCTCCGGCTCTCACCACCTCCAATCCATGTAAAAGGAGACTCTGAACAAACTCTGGAGCAACAGAACCAACAAAATGACACAAAGAAGGTAACCTCCCACTGAGGACAGCCCGCCAGGCCGGCAGGAAGAGGCCAGCACAACACTCTGGGAGCCAAGCCCTGTTTCACATGAGGTTTTAGCCCCAGGGTGGGCCTGATCAGCCACTGGCTGGAGGGACTCCAGATCACCAGCAGCTGTGGTGGTCCAGAATTATCAACATATAGTTACTAGGGACAAAGTAAGAAGTCAGTGAAGTGTGGCCTTTGGGACCCAGTAGTTGGGAGTGCCTCGACTTTTGCCCCTGGGGCGAGAAGCCACTGAGGGCAGCAGCACAGCTACCGCCATGTGGCAGCTTCAGCTCCTGGCCTGCAGAGTGTAGGTAGACCAAGCAACCAGTCTGAGGGGTAATTGCTCTTCCTTTAACTTTCTTGGATCTGGATTGTGGTCTAGGGTGGAGGTCATGGGGTGTGTGACCAGGTGCCAGAACCTGAGGAGGCTAATAGCTCTGGCAGCTGTGAAAACCTCAGTGATTTGGGACAAAGCTCTTCTCTCTGGAAGCATAGTTATATTGTGGCAAAAAGCTCTAAGTCAAGTAATTGAGTAGCTACATGAGCAAGCAAAGGAAGCAAAGCAAGTACAGCAATCAAACCATAGATTCCTATTTTGGGGACAAAAAGGATCAAAGCATGGAATAGGAGGAAGACAACAAAGTCAGAACTTCTGTACCAAAAACTTCCAAGAAAAATATGAACTGGTTATAGGCCATAGAGGAGCTTAAGAAGGATTTTGAAAACCAAATAAGAGAAGTGGAGAAAAAATTGTAAAGAGAAATTAGAATAATGCAAGAAAATAATGAAAAGAGAGTCAACAACCTGACTGAAGAAAATAGCACCTTTAAAAATAGACTAAATCAAATGGCAAAAGAGGCTCAAAAAAGCCAATGAGGAGAAGAGTGCCTTAAAAAGCCAAATTTGCCAGATAGAAAAAGAACCTCAAAAGCTCACTGAAGAGAATAATATCTTCAGAATTAGATTGGAGCAAATGGAAGTTAATGACTTTATGAGAAATCAAGATACTATAAAACAGATCCAAACAAATGAAAAAAAAAAATAGAAGGCAATGTTAAATATCTCATTGAAAAACTGCTGACCTGGAAAATAAATCCAGAAGAGATAATTTAAAAATTATTGGACTACCTGAAAGCCATGATCAAAGAAAGAACCTAGAAATCATCCTCCAACAATTCTCAAAGAAAACTGCCCTGAGGGTTTAGAACCATAGGGCAAAATAGAAGTTGAAAGAATCCACTGATCACCTCCTGAAAAAGATCCCAAAAAGAAAACTCCTAGGAATATTATAGCCAAGTTTCAAAATTCCCAGATCAAGGAGAGAATATTACAAGCAGCCACGAAGAAACAATTTGAATATTATGGAAACACAGTCAGGATAACTCAGGATCTAGCAGCTTCTACACTTAGGGATCAAAGGGCTTGGAATATGATATTCTAGAAGGCAAAGGAGCTTGGATTAAAAGCAAGAATCACCTACCCAGCAAAACTGAGTATCATGTTTCAGGGGAAAATATAGTAATTCGGTGGAATAGAGGACTTTCAAGCATTCTTGCTGAAAAAACCAGAGTTGAATAGGAAATTTGACATTCAACAAGAAGCAAGAGAAGCATGAGAAGGTAAACAGGAAAAAGAAATCATAGGGAACTTTTTAAAGTTGGACTATTAACATTCCTACATGGAAAAATTATAATTGTAACTGATGAAACTTTTCTCAGTATGAAAATAGTTGAAAGGAATATATATATATATGTCCCTATTGGAGGGTATATGGGCATATGAATACATATGTGAATGTGTATATATATATATATATATATATATATATATGTATGCATGTATATATTGATAGAGGGCACAGGACCAATTTAATAGGAAGGGATGATACTTAGAAGGTGAAATTAAGAGGTGAGAGAGGAATATAATGAGAGGAGATGGGGAGAGACAGAATGGGGTAAACTATCATATAGAAAAGGCAAGGGAAATGGTTCCAATGGAGGGGAAGAATAGGAAAGCAAAGGGAATGGGACTACCTTATTCTCATTAAATTTGGCTCAGGAAGGGAATGAAATACACACTAAATAGGGTATCTCATGCTACAGGAGAGTAGGTGGGAAGAGGATGAGAGAGGGGATGATGGAAGGGAGGGCAGGCTGGGGGGAGGGAAGTTGGAAGCACCCACTTTTGAAAAGGGACAGGATCAAAATAGAGAATAGAACAATTGGGAGGTCGGGTAGGAGGTAGGTAAATATAGTCAGTCTTTTACAATATATCTACCGTGTTATTGTTTTGCATAGCTACATATGTACAACCTATACTGAATTGCTTATCTTCCCAGTAAGGGTGGGTGACAAGGGAGGAATGGAATGAATCTGGAATTCAAAGTTTTAAAATAAAATGTTTAATATATATATATATATACACACACACATACACACACTATTATTAATACTATTTTATGTGTAATTGGGAAATAAGATATAGAGGCACTGGGGCATAGAAATCCACCATGCCCTACTGTAAAAGTCAAAGGGGGTATGGGAGAAGATATAGGAGAGAACAGATTGGAGGAGGGGATGATGTCCTGTGGGATTACTATTTTGGGGCCGTGGGTAGCGGAAAAAACGGGGAGAAAATTTGGAACTCAAAATCTGGCAGAAATGAATGATTTAAATCAGAAGTTAATAAACATTTGAAAAAAAAATCAAAGCATGTTCCTCACAACGACTTTGTTATGTACACCCCACATTGATATATGTTGTTATCTAATCTACCTCAGCAGAAGGTGCTTGTTAGTTTCTGCAAACTCCTTGTTTTATTGTTATCATATTTGTCTCACATGGAACCAATACTCACCAAAAATTCCAATTTCATTCCATGTTATGCTTCCTAGCCAGTGGTCCCCTGCAATATCTAATTTTTTAAAAAGACCTAAATATTAGCATATGCATTGATCGATGTAGTCATCTTAGTTTGACCTATTGTTGTGAGCTACTGAGGTGATTTTTAATTTTGACCCTGTCACCACCCATCATATTAACTGCTTCTCTCATTTTTTATGTCATAATTTACACATGCTGGCTGTGTGAACCTGGTAAGGAAGTGAACCTCTCAGTACCTTAGGCAACTGTCAAAAATGGTAGTTCTCACATGTTTTGGTCTCAAAATCCATTTATATGTTGAAAAATTATTAAGGACTTCTCAAAAAGCTTTTGTTTATATGGATTATATCTAGTGAAATTTATCATATTAGAATTCAACTATATTATTATTTTCCTTACTAGGGTTTTGAAATTGAGAATCCCTTAAAAATGTATCAGGGACCCCCCCCCAATTATCTTTAGAATCCACTTTGAAAACCACTAGTTTAAGATTGTAAATTGAAGAGTAAACATCCATCTACAAAGTAAAGGGATTTTCCCTCCCGTGTGCATTCTTGATACCAAAAATCACAGGACTCGTCAAAAATGAAGTTTATGATCATGTCATCACTTTGTCTAAGTCAACGAACTTGAGTTTGCTGATGCTTCTTCTCCTCAATGCCAAAGAAAACAGTGCTAGAGACGAAGTCCTATGGTACCTCACTTGGGTCTCACAACAAGCCTATGAGACAGAAGCTGCCAGCATTATTTTCTCCACTTAATAGAGAAGGAATTAGAGCTTCACCAACCTGAAGCAAAATGGCTTAGATATAGATTAATGTTAAATGAAATAAAATTGTTTCTGGCAAAGTTGGTTCTAATTTGAAGAGCACATTATAATTTATTGTTTATTTTCTTTAATATATCTAATGTTGTCTTGTATGGTCCCATCACCACGAACCCTGAGAATGAACTCTGTGTGCAGCAGAATCCAGGGGTTGGGGGAGAGAGGGAAAGGGGAAGAGACAGAGACAGGGATACAAAGACAGACAGAGACAGAATTAGAACAACAGAGATGGAAGAGACAGAGAGATAGAAAGTTGTTTTTTTTTTCCTTTTTGGAGGGGAAAAGGCAGGGCAATTGGGGTTAAGTGACTTGACCGAAGTCTCACAGCTAGTATTAAGTATCTGAAACCAGATTTGAACTCAGGTCCTCCTGATTCCAGGGCCAGTGCTCTATTCACTGTACTACCTAGGTGTCCCTGAGACAGAAAGTTCTTAAACTGAATTGAATCATCTTAAACATAACAGGGAAAAGTCTCTTCCAAAGAAGTTACAGAAAATGAAAGTCCATCTAGTACAGTGAAAAACACCACAGAAATGAGGAGAATTGGAGGAAAAGAAGAGATGATAGTTTGGGCAGATTTTATTTTTCACAGAAACTTGGAAGTAAAATCTGCAAGTGTTGCTCTCTTTCTTAGAGAACATTTCAAAATGGGAGCTATAATGAAATAGGTCCTTGATGGAATTAGAGAAGAGCTTGTAAAGGTAAGGGAATTTGAAGACCTTCCCTGCTTTGAAAATAAACTCTGCCCCCCTAACAGGTAAAATGCAATCACCTGGAGCCTGTGGTGGGAGGAATTTGCTGAAGGATGTAGCAGAGCTCATAGGAAGCTGGGAGTCAGAGCTAACTAGACTGGGAGGAGAAGAGGACGTGTACCAGGGAGTCAGTCAAGCTTTTGAGTAAATGCTAGTTTGTGGAAAGGTTAAAGGATACTGTAGCTTTCTATGCCATTGTGGCTTATTAACTTCTTTGCTACTATGATGGAATTGGCTTACTGGTTTTAGGATTTGGTTTTCTGGTGTCTGAATAAATGTTTTGTTTCTGTCCTCTATATGGAGAACCTATTATATTTTGCAACTGAGCACCATGCAGATATATATATATATATATATATATATATATATATAGAGAGAGAGAGAGAGAGAGAGAGAGAGAGAGAGAGAGAGAGAGAGAGAGATCATGAGCACTGTGAATATTGCATTGGCACTACAGAGCTGCACATCCAGAGAAGAGGGTGAGTGGTGGAGTGGGTAAAATGCCCATACTAGAATCAGGAACTACTGAATTTAAATGCAGCATTGGTGTTGTTGTTGTTGTTGTTGTTGTTGTTGTTGTTCAGGCATTTAAGTCATGTTCAACTTTTTTTTTACTCCATTTGGGATTTTCTTGCAAGGGGTTTGCCATTTCCTTCTTCAGCTCATTTCGCAGATAACCTAAGGCAAACAGGGTTAAGAGACTTGCCCAGGGTCACACAGCTAGTACATTTCTGAAGTCAGATTTGAAGTCTAGAAGATAAGTGGTCCTGGCTTCAGGCCCCACACTTTGTATATTGGCACCACCTAACTTCCCCAATACAGCCTTAGACACTTGGTAACTGTGTGACCCTGAGCAAGTCACTTAACCCATTTGCCTCAATTTTCTCAGCTGTCAAATGGGCATAATAATAGCACCTGCTTCCAGGGGGTTTGTGAGGATTAAAATGAGATGATATTTGTAAAGAGCTTTGTAACTCTTTAAACACTCCTATATAAACAGTAGTTGTTGGGTGTCGATGATGATGTTGTAACGTTCCCAAAGAGCTTTCCTCACAAGCACCAGGTGAGGTAAATAGAAGCAATAGGGACTAGATTTGTGATGTCTTAAATATTGAGAGCTCAAAGCTAAGGGAACTCCTTTAACTATGCAATCCAGTACTTTCTACAGTTTTAGAGAGCTGCCTAGAGCAATGAGAGGTTAAGCGATTTTCATAGGGTCACATAGTTAGTAGGTTTTTCTTGACTGCAATATCAGCCTTCTCTCACTGGGTTGTGCTGGTATTACCAGACTTGTGATGAAAATAGGTAGAATGTCATGACTCAGTTGTGTAATGTGTAGTCTATAGAAAACCATCAGTAAAAAAGTTTTAAAATATTTAATGATTTGTTAAGATCTTCCTTACTTTTCCCTGGACCAAAACCTCAAATTGGTTTTCTGTTTCAAGCCTATCCCCAATCCATACTCCACTCAATAACTAGGATCTGACAGTGTCACCCCCTCCTTCTCAGTAAACTCCAGTGGTTCCCTATTACCTCCCAAATCAAGTATAAAATCATCTCTTTAGCGTTTAGAGGCCTTCACACCACCTATTGTAGGAGGCCTTTCCTCTTCAAATCTCTTTTCCCTTATTCTTATACTTTACATGTCTGGTATGTGCATCATTATTTTCTTCCCCATTAATCTCCTGAGGCATGTGGGGGAGGGAATAAGCATTTATATAATAACTACTTTATGCCAGGCACTGGGATAAGTGTTTTATAATTATCATCTCATTTGGACCTTACAACAATCCTAGCACTCAGTTACCATTGTTATCTCCATTTTATTTATTTATTTTTTGAATAAGATGTTTCTTTGTGTCTGCACCTTTAGAATTTCCAAAATCAGGGTGGTGGTATGGTGAGGCATTTTGGACTATGAAAGAGTAAATCTAAGCCACCAAGGTAGCAGTTCTTTATAAACCCAGCTTGGTTCTCCTCCAATGTCTCCTTTTGGAGTTGTATCTGATCTTATTGCCAGTTTTGATGCGGATCCCCTGAGGAATGGGACGATTTTGCTTCTGCTTCTTTGAAAGGAACATCTTGATCCTGAAAGTATTGTGGGAAGACATTGTGAGGTCTCAGCAGGGCAACCAGAAAACAGCACAATCCAGGTTCCAGCGGCAGCAAGGTCCAAGTCTTACGGCAGAAAGCTGCTCAGTCACCAACAATACCACCCCCAAACCAAACAGGAAGAAGAGTGTTATCTCCATTTTATAAATGAGGAAATGGAGGCAGGAGAGATTAAGTGACTTGCCCAAGGTTACACAGCTAGTTGTTGTTTCAAGACAGGGTTGAACTCAGGTCTTCCTGCTTCCATGCCCAGAACTTTATCCACTACACCACTGTAATGGTAATATAACTTGAAACTGAAAATCCCTTTGTGTTGACAAAGGTAGCAGGTGCTTGGCACTTAGTAATTCAACAAACCTCTGTTGGGAAAACAGAAGGTATGAACTCCTGTCTCCTGTTGCTGATGAAACAGGAAGCTAATGCTGCATGCATATAAGAAAAGTCCCAGAGAGGGAGTGAGAGATTTTTTTTTTTTTTGGAGCAGGCTCCAAGGAGGCTGCAGAGGAAAGCCCCTCCCAGGTTTGAGAGAATGATTTTGATTTTGAAAACCTGGATGAAGTTATTTTGATTTGGGGAACTAGCTGAAACTTCTGTGAGTCTGAGGGCCAGCCTGAGTTGCTGAGGATTTCCCAGAGCCAGACAGAGCTGTCAAAGACTGAGGAAGCATGACTGTGATGCTGGTACTTTGACCGAGTCTGTTTGTGGCTTTGTTAAGCCTTGACTTCCTGGAAACAGAGACTGTGAAGGATTTGAAATGAACTTGACACTGTGAGCTCCAACACGGAACAGGAACTGCACAGAGAGCTGGACAAGGACCTGGGAGCTGTCTGCCTTTGAACCCAGGTGACAGTTTGGTGTTTGGTGAATCCAGGTAGGATCTGGGACCATGGAAGGGGATCCAGGATATCTGATGGACCACCCCAAGTCAAGCTGAAAGAAGACTTTACTTGAATACTGTGTACTGACTGAGAAATTGTAAATTTACTAGTGACCTAGGGGTGGAGGGTCTGTGTAGTTTCTAATGATTGAATAGTGAATGATGAAGGATGATTGATTGACTAAATGATTGTACTTAGTGATTGATGATTGAATAAGTAATTGATTTGTATCCTAGTATGTCCCATGAGTAGAAAACTTTGACTATTATATTTTGTGGTTGAATTAAGGATTTTGTGAATGTTTGAGTTACTAAATGATTGTTCTTTTTTCAAAACTTTGTGACTACTGTAGTGGAAACTATGTGGCCATTTTCTGTGATAAGTTGTTGTGAATGCTATATTTTGATTTTCTGTGATAAGTTGTAATATTGTGAATGCTGTACTTTGATTTATTGTGAACGTTTTGCTTTGATTTGTTATGGAATAGAGTGTTTACTATACTGTATAATCAGAACCTTGAAAAGTTGTTCACAGTAGCATTCTTCTGGAAAGCTGCTTGTGCTTGGCTTTACAACCACACACCTTCTTTAAATGTAAATTGTAAAAGTTATTGGTGCCCAACACATTTATGTTAGTCTTTTTTTTGGAAGGTGAAAGGCAAGGCAATTGGGGTTAAGTGACTTGCCCCAGGTCACACAATTAGTAAGTGTGTCAAATGTCTGAGGCGGGATTTGAATTCAGATCCTCCTGACTCCAGGGCCAGTGCTCTATTCATTGTACCACCTAACTGCCCCTAAAATATAGTCTTTATTCTGTCTGAGATCAAGTAGCATACAGCTGCTGTAGGCAATTAAGCCAAGGCCTGTAACTTCCCTGGTTGCGCTCCTGGAAAACAAGAAGTGTGTTTTTGCCTTTCTTTGTATACCCAGTGCTTAGCACAATGCCTGGCACACACTAAGTGTTTCATTACTGCATGTTGACTGACTGACTGCCTTGCTCATGTTCACACACAATCTCAGTGAGGCACCTTTCTTTACATTAGATATTTGCCAGATAAAACCAAACCAATAGGGAGACTCTTTCCCTGGACATGTGTTTCTTTAATGCATGTTACAAGATGCTTATAAATTTAGGATCTTTGAGTTTTGGCAAGGCTGCATTTTGGCAGCCTGTATCCAACAACTCACACATATACAGCTCCTACTTTAAAAAGAGGAGTGTGAATTTATTGAGCACACAGAATGAAAATGTACATCGATCACTTTGGGGACACTTTAGCTCAAAGAATATGCAAATAGTTGTTCATTAAAAAATGGTTATTAGCTCAATCAGAGGCTACTTTCCATGAGAAACTTAGCCAGTAACTCATACACCATCATCAAACAGAAAGACACATGCACAAAAAGGCCTAAGATTCAAGAGTTGGAAAAGATAGACCAGAGATATTGAAAACTGAACAGAGATTTAGAGGCTATAATTAATAATAGCAACAGCAGCAAACATTTATTCGGTGCCTACTGTGTACAGAGAGTGAGCAGTGAGATGGCACAGTGAATAGAGTTCTGGGCATCGAGTCAAGAAAGACTCATCTTTTTTTTTTTTTTTTTTTTGCTTTTGGGAGGGGCAATCGGGCTTAAGTGACTTGCCCAAGGTCACATGGCTAGTTTTTGTGTTAAGTGTCTGATGCTGAATTTGAAGTCAGGTCTTCTGCATTGTGCCACCTAGCTGCCCCAGACTTATCTTCTTAAGAGAGTTAACATCTGACCTGAGACACTTACTAGCTGTGTAAATCACTCAGCACATCATTTAAACCTATTTGCCTCAGTTTCTTTATCTCTGAAATGAGTTGGAGAAGGAAATGGCAAACTGCTTCAGTATCTTTTCCAAGAAAATTCCAAAAGAAGTCACAAAAGTGGAAAATGACTAAACATCCCCCCTTCTGCATTGTCATTTCACCAATTTGCCTGAACTTAGACTTAACCAGGTAAGATAAAGTATCTTACCTGGAAAATACTGGTCACTTGCATAACAACAAGGACACCTAAAACTGTTTTATTTTATTGATATTACTCTCTAAATGGCAACAACAGCATAATTTTAAAATACATTTAAATAACATGCTATATATTTTTTTACAAATGTTTTTATTTTATTTTATTCCTTACTTAGATATTTGGTAAAATGTATTTTGGATAAAATACAAATACGGAAACTAGGTAGAACAATGAATAGAGTGCTGATCCTAAAGTCAGGAAAACTCATCTCCCTGAGTTCAAATCTGTCTTCAGACACTTACTAGCTGTGTGACCCTTGGCAAGTAACTTAGCCCTGTTTGCCTCAGTTTCCTCATCTGTGAAGAGAACTGGAGAAGGAAATGGCAAACCACTCCAGTATCTTTGCCAAGAAAATCCCAGATGGGATCACAGAGTCATAAATGATATTTCACTTTTTTTGGATAAAGTAAACTTCAATTTGCTTGTAATATGCTGACTTTGACTCTTGATACACCTTTATATAAAACATTTATTACAGATTAAGAGTGGGCTTCTAGTGAAATGGGTCACTTCTATAAAGTGAATTTGAAAGTTCTCTGGTAGGTGTGGTAGAATGAAGTGAACAGACTTAGGAGGACAATTTATATGATGAAAGCAGTATTACACAGAAAAAAAAACCAACTGTGGAAAACTTTAGAACAATGTTGTTGGTTTTTCCAGGTCCATTTTATTTTATTTTTTTTCCAATTTATTTATTTATTTTTAGTTTTCAACATTTATTTCCACAAGATTTTGAGTTACAAATTTTTCTCCCCATCTTTCCCCTACCCACAACCCCAAAATAGCTAGCCTGCTGGGTACCCTTTTCCCCAATCTATTCTCTTTTATATCCTCCTCCATCTCCCCCCCTCCCCCGCCTCCATCCTTCTAGTAAGGCAAGATGGATTTCTATAACCCAGTGCCTGCATATCTTATTTCCCAGTTGCATGTAAAAACAGCAACAACGACAACAATTTTTTTATATACACATTTGTTTTTAAAACTTTGAGTTCCAGATTTTTTCCCTTCTTCCCTCCTCACCCACCCCCACTGGGAAGATAAGCAGTATAGGTTGAACATGTGTAGTTACACAAAAGAGTGCCATAGTAGGTATATTGTGAAAGACTAACTATATTTCTCTCCATCCTATCTGGCCCCTTGCTTATTCTATATTCTCCCTTGACCATGTCCCTTTTCAAAAGTGTTTGCTTCTAACTACCCTCTCCCCAAATCTTCCTTCCCTCCTATCATTCCCCTCTTATCCCCTTCTCCCCTATTTTCCTGTAGGGTAAGATACTCAATTAAGTATGTATCTTATTTCCTCCTTAAGCTAAATTCAATGAGAGTAAGGTTGTCCCATCCCCTTTTACCCTCCTCCTCTTCCCCTCTGTTGTAACAGTTTTCTCTTGCCCCTTTATATGAGATAATTGATCCTAACCTATCGCTCCCTTTCTCCTCCCAATATATTCCTCTCTCACCTCAATTTTATTTTTTAGATATAATACCTTCATATTTAATTCATCCTGTGCTCTCTGTCTATGTATACATGTACATGTTTGTGCACACCCTCACATATATATGTATGCACAACTATACCCTCCTATACATACTTATATATGCATGTATACATACATACATACATACATATACACATATATATTCCCTTCAACTGTCCTCATACTGTGAAAAATCTTATGAGTTACAATTATCATTTTTCCATGTAGGAATGTAAATATTTCAGCTTTAATAAGTTCCTTATGATTTCTTTTCTCTGTTCACCTTATGTTTCTCTTGCTTCTTGTATTTGAAAGTCAAATTTTTCTGCTCAGCTCTGCTTTTTTCATCAAGAATGCTTGGAAATCCTCTATTTCATTGAATGACCATATTTTCCCCTGAAGCATTATAATCAGTTTTGCTGGGTAGGTAATTCTTGGTTTTAGTCCTATCTCCTTTGACCTTTGGAATATCATATTCTGTGCCTTTTGATCCCTTAATGTAGAAGCTGCTAGGTCTTGTGTTATCCTCATTATGTTTCCACAATACTCAAATTATTTCTTCCTGACTGCTTGCAGTATTTTCTCCTTGACCTGGGAACTCTGGAATTTGGCTAGATTATTCCTAGGAATTTTCTTTTTGGATCTTTTTCAAGAGTCAATTGATAAATTATTTCAATTTCTCTTTTGCCCTCTGGTTCTAGAATATCAGGACAATTTTGCTTGATAATTTCTTGAAAGATGGTATCTAGTCTCTTTTTTTGATCATGGCTTTCAGGTAGTCCAATAATTTTTAAATTATCTCTCCTGAATCTATATTCCAGGTCAGTGGTTTTTCCAATGAGATATTTCCTATTGCCTTTTACCTTTCATTTGTTTGGATCTGTTTTATAGTATCTTGATTTTTCTTTTTTTTCTTTTATTTTTTTCTTTTTATTTTTTTTTATTAATTTGTTGGTTTCCTTTTAGTTTACAAGATTCAATTCCACAATTCCTTGAATTTCACATTTTGTCCCCCTCCCTCTCCCCCCCTCCCCCCGGCGGCTTGTAGTCAAGTATAGGATCTGTAAATACTTTCACATTATACATTGGTCAGGATATAAGGATGGATTATACCAGCTGGAATGAAAAATGGTAAAAAGGACATAAAACCAAATAAGAGAACAAAAAAGATCAGGTATTTTGTTTCCACCTGGATATAAACTTAGTTCTTTTTCTAGATGCACATTTTTCTCTCCATCATGAGTCTTTTGGGATTGACTTATATCACTGCATTGCTGAGAAGAGTCCAGTCTATCAAAGTTGGTCATAACACATACGTTGTGTCTGTAATTGTGTACAAATTTCTCCTGGTTCTACTCTTCTCACTCAGCATCAGGTCTTTTAAGCCTCTCCAGGTAAATATGAAGTCCATCTGCTCCTCATTTCTTATAGCACAATAGTATTCCATAACATGCATATACCACAACTTGTTCAGCCATTCCCCAATTGATGGGCACCCCCTTAATTTTCAATTCTTTGCCACCACAAAAAGAGCTGCTATAAACATTTTTGTACATATGGGTCTTTCTCCCATTTCTATGATCTCTTTGGGATATAACCCTAGGAGTGGTATTGCTGGATCAAAGGGTATGAAAGTATTTAAAGCCCTTTGGGCATAATTCCAGATTTCTCTCCAGAAACGCTGGATCAGTTCACAACTCCACCAACAATGCATTAGTGTTCCAGTTTGCCCACATCCTCTCCAGCATTTGTCATTTTCCTGTTTTGTCATCTTAGCCAATCTGACTGGTGAGATGTGGTACCTCAGAGTTGTTTTGATTTGCATTTCTCTAATCAATAGTGAATTAGAGCATTTCTTCATTTGCTTATAGATAGATTTAATTTCTTTCTCTGAAAACTGCCTGTTCATATCCTTTGACCATTTATCAATTGGGGAATGACTTATATTCTTATAAATTTGACTCAATTCTCTGTATATTTTAGAAATGAGTCCTTTGTCAGAGACATGGGTTGTAAAGATTCTTTCCCAATTTCCCAACTCCCTCTTAATCTTGGTTACATTGGCTTTGTTTGTACAGAAACTCTTCAATTTCATGTAGTCAAAATTATCCATTTTACATTTTATAATGTTCTCTAATTCTTGTTTAGTCATAAAGTCTTTCCCTCTCCACAAGTCTGATAGGTAAACTATTCCTTGTTTTAGGAGACTGCTTACAGTATCAACCTTTACACCTAGATCATGAACCCATTTAGACTTGATTTTGGTATATGGTGTTAGATAATGGTCTATGCCCAGTTTCTGCCATACTATATTCCAGTTTTCCCAGCAGTTTTGTCAAATAGTGAGTTCTTATCCCAAAAACTAGGGTCTGGGGGTTTATCAAACAATACAGTACTATAGTCATTGACTTCTGAATCTCATGTGCCTAATCTATTCCATTGATCCACTCCTCTATTCCTCAGCCAGTACCAACTAGTTTTGATGATTGCTGCTTTATAGTACAGATTGAAATCTGGTAAAGCTAGTCCACCTTCCCTAGCATTTCTTTTCATTAATTCCATTGATATTCTGGACCATTTATTCTTCCAAATGAATTTTGTTACTATTTTTTCTAGCTCTATAAAGTAGTTTTTTGGTAAATTAATTGGTATGGCACTAAATATATAATTTAATTTAGGTAAAATTGTCAGTTTTATTATATTAGCTCGACCCAGCCCTGAGCAATTGATATTTTTCCAATTACTTAGATCTGACTTTATTTGTGTGAAAAGTGTTTTGTAGTTATGCTCATACAGGTCCTGGGTTTGTTTTGGCAGGTAAATTCCAAAATATTTTATAATGTCTACAGAAACTTTAAATGGGAGTTTTCTTTCTATCTCTTGCTGTTGGGTTTCATTAGGAATATACAGGAGTGCTGAGGGTTTATGTGGCTTTATTTTATATCCTGCAACTTTGCCAAATTTATTTATTGTCTCAAGCAGTTTTTTACTTGATTCTCTAGGATTCTCTAAGTATATCATCATATCATCTGCAAAGAGTGATAGCTTGGTGTCTTCACTGCCTAACTTGATTCCTTTGATTTCTTTTTCTTCTCCTACTGCTAACATTTCTAGTACCAGATTGAATAAGAGGAGTGATAGTGGACACCCTTGTTGAACCCCTGATCTTATGGGAAATGCTTCTAACTTGTCCCCATTACATATAATACTTGCTGGTGGCTTTAAATAGATGCTACCTATTATTTTAAGGAAGGCTCCATTTATTCCTGTACTTTCTAATGTTTTTAATAGGAATGGATGTTGTATTTTGTAAAAAGCCTTTTCTGCATCTATTGAGATGATCATGTGGTTTCTGCTAGTTTTATTGTTGATATGATCAATTATAATGATGGTTTTCCTAATATTAAACCATCCTTGCATTTCTGGAATAAATCCTACCTGATCAAAGTGTATTATTCTTGAGATAAGTTGCTGTAGTCTTTTGGCTATTATTTTATTTAGAATTTTTGCATCTATGTTCATGAGGGAAATTGGTCTATAATTTTCTTTCTCTGTTTTATCTCTTCCTGATTTAGGTATCAGTACCATATTTCTGTCATAAAAAAAATTTTGTATGACTCCTCCTTCACTAATTTTCCCAAATAGTTTGTAGAGTATTGGAATCAATTTTTCTTTAAATATTTGATAGAATTCACTAGTGAATCCATCTGGCCCTGGAGATTTTTTCCTAGGGAGCTGACTGATGTCTTGTTCAATTTCTTTTTCTGAGATGGGATTATTTAAGTAATTTACTTCCTCTTCAGTTAATCTGGGCAACTTGTATGTTTGTAAATATTCATCCATTTCCCTAAGATTGTCAAATTTATGTGCATACAATTGGGAAAAATAATTCCTAATTATTGTTTTGATTTCCCCTTCATTGGGGGTAGATTCACACTTTTCATTTTTGATACTCATAATTTGGTTTTCTTCTTTCTTTTTTTATCATATTGCCTAAGGTTCTGTCAATTTTGTTTTTTTTTTCATAAAACAAGCTCTTGATTTTATTTATTAATTCAATAGTTTTCTTAATTTCGATTTTATTAATCTCTCCTTTTGTCTTCAATATTTGTAATTTAGTATTTAATTGGGGATTTTGATTTTGTTCTTTTTCTAGGTTTTTTAATTGCATGCACAATTTGTTGAGCTCCCTTTTCTCTAATTTAATCACGTATGCACGCAGGGATGTAAAACTTCCCCTAAGAATTGCCTTTAATGCATCCCACAGATTTTGGTATGTTGTCTCGTTATTATCATTCTCTTCAATGAAATTGCTGATTGTTTCTATAATTTCTTGTTTGACCCACTCATTTTTTAGGATTAAATTGTTTAATTTCCAATTAGTTTTCAGTCTGTCTTTCCCTGGCCCTTTATTGCATATAATTTTTATTGCATCATGATCTGAGAAGGATGCATTTAATATTTCTGCCTTACTGCATAGAATTGTGAAGTTTTTATGCCCTAGAACATGGTCAATTTTTGAATATGTGCCATGAACCGCTGAGAAGAAAGTATATTCCTTTTTATCCCCATTCAGTTTTCTCCAGAGATCTATCATACCTATCCTCTCTAAATTCCTGTTCACCTTCTTAAATTATTTCTTGTTTATTTGAGGTTGGATTTATCAAATTCAGAGAGGGGGAGATTAAGGTCTCCCACTAGTATAGTTTTGCTCTCTATTTCTTCCTCTAATTCCTTTACCTTCTCCTCTAGGAATTTGGATGCTGCACCACTTGGTGCATATATGTTACGTAGTGATATTGCTTCATTCTCGATGGTGCCTTTTAACAGGATATAGTTTCCTTCCTTATCTCTTTTAATTAGGTCAATTTTTGATTTTGCTTTATCTTAGATAAGGATTGCTATCCCTGCTTTTTTTACTTTAGCTGAGGCATGATATATTTTATTCTAACCTTTTACCTTTACCTTGTGTGTATCCCTCTGTTTCAGATGTGTTTCTTGTAAACAGCATATTGTAGGATTATGATTTCTAATCCATTCTGCTATCCATCTCCATTTTATGGGAGATTTCATTCCATTCACATTTACAGTTAGAATTGTTATCTATTTCTTTCCCCCCATCCTATTCCTGCCCCTGTTAAAGTTCATATTTTCCCTCCCTTCTCCCTTCCACCCCTTAATAGTTTTCCTTTTGACCTCCGCCTCCCTTAATGTTCCCTTTTCAGCCCACCTCCCTTTTCCTCCCCCTTGCTCTTACTACTTCCCTCCATACAAACCAATCCCACCCCCCTTTCCCCCTTTTGTAACTCTTTCCCCCTCCTACTGCCTGTAGGATATTGTTATACTTAATGAAGTATGCTATTTCTTCTTCACATCTCATGCAAAGATCCTCTCCCTTCCCTCTTTCCCTCTAAAATGATTCTTTCTGTGTTTCTTCTCTATAGCGTCCTATGCTTAACTGGTTGTTATTCCCTCCTTGTACCAGAACCAATGAGGGAAAAGCTCATGTGCTTCCCAACACCCTCCCCTTTTTTCCCTCTGCTATACAGTTTTTATGCCTCTATGAGTGGCACAATTTACCCTTTTCCACTTTAACCATTCCCTTTCTTCCATTGCAGTCCCTTTGTAGCCCTTAACAAGATATTTTTTAAATCATCATTTTGTGCATTTTATAGTCATACCCTCTACTTGTCTATAACCAATTTGCTCTTATTAAATAGCAAGGTGTGTGTGTGTTCTCCTTGTTTACCTTTCTAAGTCACTGTTGCATCTCGTAATTGGAGGTTGAATTTTCCATTGAGTTCTGGCTTTTTTATCAAGAAGGTTTAGAACTCTGTTAGAACTCTTTGCCTGGAAGAATATGCTCAGTTTCGCTGGGTATGTGATCCTTGGTTGTAACCTGAGCTCTTTTGCCTTCTGGAAAATTGTATTCCACTACCTCTGATCTTTCAGTGTAGAGGCTGCCAAATCCTGTGCAATCCTCACTGTGGACTCTTGATATTTGAATTGTTTCTTTCTGGCTGCTTGAAGTATTTTCTCTTTTATCTGGTAGTTCTGGAGTTTGGCCACAACTTTTCAAGGACTTTTCAGTTTGGGATCTCTTAGAGCAGGTGTCCGGTGGATTCTTTCGATTTCTATTTTACCCTCAGGTTCTAGTATCTCAGGGCAGTTTTCCTTATAACGAGCTCTTGGAGAATGTTGTCCAGGCTCATTTTTTCATCATAATTTTCTGGTAGGCCTATGATTCTCAGATTATCTGTCCTGGATCTGTTTTCCAGGTCAGTTATTTTTTCTTTGAGGTATTTTACCTCTTTTTCTAATTTTTCATTTTTGTTGTTTTGCTTGGCTAATTCTTGGTTCCTCATAGAGTTATTTGTTTCCATTTGGTTAATTCTGGTTTTTAGCAAATAATTTTCCTTGGTTAATTTTTGAAGCTTCTTTTCCATATCATATACTTTTCTTTTTAGAGAGATGTTTTCCTCATTATAATGTTTTTCTAATTCTGCTATTTTCGTTTTGAGAGAATTATTCATTTTGTCTTCTATCTCTCTCATTTTGTTTTCAAAGTTCCTTTTGACCTCATCTAGGAGAGCCTTCTGTGCTTGGGACCCATTCCCTGTTGAAGTTTCAGCTTTGGGTGTGGAGTCCACATTGTCTCCCTCTGAGATTGGTTCCTCCTTCTGAGGATAGTAGGATTCCAGAGTCTTTGTCTTTGTGGTCTGGTTTCTACCCATTTTGAGTCAGGGTCCAAGCCTCGCCCTTCCTCTAGGATTCCAAGCCTTTACTGTAGAGGGTTTTGCCCTGGGGCAAGAGTTATTCTGTTTTCAGGGTCAGAGGGGGGGTTTGGAGTAAGTGAGGTTCACTCTGTCATCCTAGACTTTGGAGGTCCTGAAAGGGGCTTTAAAAAAAAAATTTCTGGACAATGAAGTGGTAGCCCCAAGAGTGTTTGCTGTCCAGGACAGGGGCCCCTGTATTTGCTTCTTACCTTGCTCTTTCCAATCCCAGCCCTTTGGTGATAGGCCTGGTAGTGGACCTTGTGGTTGGTGGGAAGACTTGCCCTCCAAGTTGATCAGGCCCCTTCCTGCCCTGCGTCTCCCGGCCACGCCTTCCCAGCCTGCGTCTGCCGCGCCACGCTTTCCCGGCCTCGTATCTTGGTTTTTCATAAATTCATTAACTTCCATTTGCTCCCGTCTAATTTTGAAGGAATTATTCTCTTCAATAAGATTTTGAAATTCTTTTTCCATCTGGCAAATTCGACTTTTTAAGGCATTCTTTTCTTATTGGCTTTTTGGGCCTCTTTTGCCATTTGAGTTAGTCTATTTTTTAAGGTGTTTTTTCTTCAGTAAGCCTGTTGACTTGCTTTTCTTGCTTTTTTCTTTTGCATCATTCTCATTTCTCTTCCCAATTTTTCCTCCACTTCTCTTACTTGGTTTTCAAAATCCTTCTTGAGCTCCTCCATGGTTTGTAACCACTTCATATTTTTCTTGAGAGCTTTTGATGCAGGAGTTCTGACTTTGTTGTCTTCCTCCCATGCCATGCTTTGATCCTTTTTGTCCCCCAAAAAGGAATATTTGGTAGCTTTGCGATTCCTCTGCTTGCTCATGTTGCCAGTCAATTACTTGACTTTTCAACTCTTTGCCATGGTAGAACTCTGCTTTCAGAATGCAGCGCTTTGTCCCAATTTGCTGGGGTTTTTGCAGTTGCTGGAGCAATTAGTAAGGTGCCCTCTCTGCATCCCCACAGGCTCTAGCACGTGACCACACACCCTAGGACCACTACTCAAGATAGTGATCCAGATCCAAGCAGGTCAAAGCAAGAATGATTACTCTCTGAATAGTTAGCTTGGTCTCCATAAAATTTGCAGGCCAGGAATTCCTAAGGCAGCCATGAGGCTGTGCCACTCAGCCTCCCCCGCTTCTTGCCCTGGGGACAGGGGCCAGACCATGCTCTTCCATTCACCCCTGTTCCAACAGAGTTCCACACTGACCTTTTACTTTGTCTTTGGTGTTTATAGGTTGAGAAGTCTGGAAACCACCACAGCTGCTGGTGCTTCACTCTCCTGAGGACTGCTCTGGCTGCTGCTGGTTGGGGCTGCCCCAGGGTCAAAACTGCTCATGCAGGGCTGGGCTTGGCTCCCAGCATGCTGCAATAGACCATTCCTGCTGGCCTGCCAGGCTGCCTTCAGAGGGAGATTTGTTTCTTTCTGTTACTTTGTGGGTTTTATAGCTCCAAAACTTGTTTAGAGTATTTTTTTACATGTATTGAAGGAGGTAGAAGCCAGAGCCACAGAGAAGTCCTGTTTCTACCCCACCTAGAACAATGTTTAATGAAATGACAGTGAATGTTCAATAAGATGATAAATCATGACTTCAGAAGACCTAAGAAGTCTATCACCTATCTACTTATCACCTACATTAGATGTAATGAACTTAAAATGTGAAGAGAATTTTTTTTTAATGTGGTCAATGTGGGAACTTGTTTTCTTTGACTATGTATGTTTGTTATAATGATTTTCTTTTCTCTTTTTCTTTTTAACTGTCAAATTTTAGGGAATGGAAAGTAGAATTTAAAAAAGAGAATATTTGTTAGTCAGAAAAATAAAGTTATGAGGAAGTAAAAACTTATATTTGATACATTTTTAAAATATATTTTCTGATAATTTCCATAAAATCATAAGGAGAAATAAAAAGAAATGTTTAAAGATAAATGGAGTAAAATGAATAATCTAAGATATTTAAAATATAGTGTAAGAGTTATAATTCCTTGTATTTCTGCCACAAATATAAATAAAAGACTTCTCTTAAAATTTGAAAACATCTGTTTAATTTTTTAAAGAATTTTATTTGTGATGTCCCTTTAATGCTTCAATCTTTAATGGATCTATGATCTCCATAGTGTTGTAACCCAAAAAGTATATTCTTATCCTGTGTGATTAGTGTCCATGATATCCTCCAGAGAAAAGCTACCTAGTACCCTGCTAACCTTCATCTCTCTCTTTTAATATTCTATAGGTACCTTTGAAACAATCAGGTTCTTTAAAAAATATCTCTTCCTCTCAAGACACGATCACTTCCTTTTCTGGTCATACATGTCATGAAGGATATCTATACCTATTGTTTATATTCACATGCACAGATATACATACATACATATATATGCAAGTTATTCGTTACCACCATGAGCCTTTCTATTGTTCTTTGCCTCCCCTGTCATTTTGATTTTTCTGTATTAGCAGTGGTTTCTGTTGTCCCATAGTTTATAGTCCTACAGAATCCTGGGGAGAATCATGGTATTAAACACTTTAATTAAATCTCAATAAACTTTTAATTAGATTTGAAACAATTGGGTTCTGGAGGACAGAGCTGTCTGGGGGAGAAGAGGAGATTTAAAAAGGAAGAGATCTATCAGTTGATTAAAAAAAATAAGCAACCTTTATCAAGAAAAAAAGAAAGATACCTTTTAGATGAATTACATTTTGGTGGCAAGATATTTTATTCCCAAATGTTTGTGAATTCTAGGACTTCTTCATTTGTGAAATGAAAGGTCAGGTAGCAAATTAACATTAAAATAATAAAATGAGTGCTGATCAAAAGTTCACTCCTCATGCAAATCCATAGAAAGAGTCCATCTGAGGGAACAGCTGTCAGAACATCTTTGTCAGCAGGTGAACTGAAGTTTGCTAAAGCACACACACACACACACACACACACACACACACACTCACACATCCATGTTTAAAAATAACAGCGATAACTTTAGTTCCCAAATACATCAACACCTGCACAAGAACAATACTTTCCAGAATTTTACCCTCATTCTACCTCCACTTAATCATGATTCACTTTGTATAGATCAATGACATATCATCCCTCTTTTATCCTTTCTTTACCCCTGCCCATCACTCACTTTTTATTTCCAAACAATAGGTGTGTCTATCATTCAGTAATGATACTTTATCCAGATTTTATTTTTTTTCTTAAATAGCACCCAGAGGCAGGAGGATTATATTACCTCACAATTCTTTGTATTTTTCTTCTCTCAGTCTTTGAAATCAGGCAACAGTTTTACCATCTTAAAATTCTCACTGTCATCTTATTTGTCAAAGGGTGAACATTAACATCAATACCACCGAGCCCTGTGAATAGCCACTGAGTGTCTGACCTCACTAGTCCCTGTGAACCTGGCACTTCTGTTAACATTGACCTTTTCATTTCAAAAAGATAACAGCCTCCAAGACACATGATTTTATTTTGTTAGCTGGGAGAAGTAGAAGGAAAGAAATTGAGCTCCATGCTGAATCACAAGATTTGGTTAGCAGCAACAGAAAATTCAATAGTTAATCCCCCAACAATCTTATTTTTATTTACATTTCAAAGATATTTTTAAGCAAACTTACTTCGGACATTGCATACAGATCTAGGAGACACCATTTATGCCTCCTGTTTCTGATTACACGATTTTCACCAATTACTATTCATTCATTTATTAATTCAATAAATGTTAACAATAACCTATTCTCAACTGACTTGATAGATATGAAGGTAAATAAGATACTATGCCTACTTTAAAGGAGCTACCGTGTTTCCCCGGTAATAAGACCTATCCCGAAAATAAGCCCTCCACTTACTGTGTAAGATTCCTCTAAAATAAGCCCTCCCCCGAAAATAAGCCCTATTGAGATTGCTACTGTAGTGAAGGTGATCCCCTGCGCTACAAGCTACATTACGGTACCCTCTGTATGCACCGTTGCCCCTCCCCCCCCCCGGTGAAATGCACGCCGCGCTCTGAGCTGCATCCAATCAGAGCTGCAGCAGTGAGCACGTCATCCTGTTCTTCCCCAATGATTTGCTTATTGAATAAAGGTACATTTTTTTGTTCAAATTTACCTGTTTATTAAAATTGCTGTCAATGTTCATTAGAATAAGCCCTCTGGTGTTTTTCTGTCCAAAAAAATTAATAAGACGGTGTCTTATTATCGGGGAAACACAGTAATATTCTTGTTGGGGAGAAATGAATAAGATACAGTATTTAAAAGAATGTCATATGGATATAGTCTTTCTTTAGTGAATAACAGAGCTGATCAAGTCAAAAAAGGCCTTAGTTAACATCCTTCCTCTGCTGCTGTTAAGTCATTTTTGAGTCCCATCTGACTCTTCATGACCCCATGTGTGTTGTGCTTCGATTTGTTTTTTGGCAAAGATACTGAAGTGTTTTTTTTTAATTTCCTTCTCAAGCTCATTTTACAGATGAAGAAACAGGATGGCTAGGTGACACAGTGAATAGAGCACAGGTGCTGGAATCAGGAGGACATGAGTTCAAATCTAGCCTCAGACACTTAACATAAAAACTAGTTGTGTGACCTTGGGCAAGTCACTTAACCCCAATTGGCCCTCCAAACAAAATCCAAAATAAAAATAAATACAGATGAAGAAACAGAGGAAAAAGCAAAAATGGTTAAGTGAATTATTCAGGGTCACATAGCTGGGGTCTGAGACCAGATTTGAAATCAGGAAGATTAGTCATCCTGACTCTAGGCTCAGCACTCTATCCACTGCACCACCTACCTACCCTTAATAAATAATTTTTTGGAGGGCAATTGGGGTTAAGTAACTTACCCAAGGTTACACGGCTAGTTTTTTTTGTGTGGGTATTAAGTGTCTGAGGCCAGAACCAAACTCAGGTCCTCCTGACTCCAGCATGGCACTTTACTCACTGTGCCACCTAGCCGCCCCTTAATAAATAATTTAATATCTCTGAACCTCATTTTACCCATCTTTAAATTGGTGTTACCAGAATGTCATCAATGGCAGCCTCACAAGGCTTTCTATAGGGATCAACTAAAATCATATACACAAAGTACTATACATTTCTTAAAGGACTGTATATATGTTAGTTTTTATTGTGAGAGACTAATCTTATATTGATTAGTTTTAGATGGAAGAAATTATAGGAAGGTGGCTTTGTGCTCAGTGTAAGAAAAAACTTTCAAAACTTAGAACTGTCTAAAAATGAAAAAAAATGTATCAGGTAAGGTGGTGATTCCTTATTACTGGAGCTATTCTTTTACACATTGCATTGTCACTTGTCACAAATATTATAGACATGACTCGGGTTTCTGGGTGGGGGCAGGGTTAGATTGGATTACTTCTATGGTCTCTTATAATTACAAGTGCTTTACTGTAATAATAAAAAAATAAACAAAATTCAACTTATTATTATTGATAGATGATGTATTGTACTTTAAGGCTTACAAAGGGCTTTACATTCATTATCTTATTCAGTCCTTATAATAACTCTATGAAATATGTACTATTATCTTCCCCATTTTAAAGATGAGGAAAACAAGGCTATCAGTGCTTAAATGATTTGCTAAGAATTCCATTGCTAATAAGGTTGTGAGGCAGGGTTCCAACTTGCATTATACACATAAGTGAATGAATTAAAACAAAAGCATGTTAGCACTTACTGTATGCAAAGAATTGTACTGAACACTGGTGATACAAATTTAAAAGTGAGATAGCCCTTGCCTTCTAGGATCTTACATTCTTAGGGGACCTGAAACTAGAAAATGAGAGGAGGAAGATGAGAATAATGGCAGACTACAGGCAACATGGTTTGGAAAAGTAGCATGGTGCCTTGGTTCGAGAAAAGACAAGATGAAAGCTTACCTGTCACATCAAGTTTCAGTGAAAGTGGTAGAGAAGAAACAGAGTGTGGATGACAAGGTTTGAAGGTTTCTGGTAAGTGCAGAGTTCCCTGATACCAAGCAAATGAAGTAGAAACTCACCTATCAGAGCCCATGGTCCCAGGGGGAGGAATATATAAAAGGTAGAGAAAAAATGCCAAAAGTTTAACAATAAAATTCCCAAGTTTGCCCTAAAATTACTTCTGCAATGATCAAAAATATTGTCAATCAACAGATGATTTCTAAATTTGTAAGAGCTTCCTTTAGTGTTTGACACATCTTTTCTTTTTTTCTTCTTCTAATTAGATCAAGATCTTCAAGAAGACATAAATCCATTTTATAGTTGTGTTCGTTTTAATACTTAATCAACTACCTTCCTGGAAAGTCATTGCTTTTAAATTTAACTTTTAAACTTTCCTTTCAGACAAATGCTATCATTTACAAGTGATTTGGAATGCAAATCATGAAAAGTGCTCAATACTCTTAGCTCCTATCCTTTATGAATCAGTGCCCCATAAACCGTTGTCAATATCTATATTAAATACTTATTGACTAAGGTTTTATAGTGGTCTTATTCACAAAGGACCACTGCTGCCAATGTGACTCCTGAGTATTGTCAAAGGAATGTGTTGCTTTGAGAAAAATGATTCTTTATGAACTCAGGAAGGAAAATTGGCTATTGCTAAGTTGCAGGCATGAAGAATATCAAAGAATATCCAACAACCATATTTTTGAGCCATTTGTACTACATGGCATTTTAAAGGACCAAAGAGGGGATTTATGTAGCAATTGTTGTTGTTGTTGTTTTAATCAAACAACTGATGGACAAGTCTTGCTAAGAAGCCTGATTTATTGATTCCAATGTCCAGTTTTGACAACTGACAGCAACCGCCTGCAAATGCAACCTTTTTAGATTAGTAAACAGGAGAAAAATGAATTTTTATTCAATTACTAAAGTTGAAGTTTGAAAAGGGAGTAGAGTAACTTTGGAAAAGTATCTTTCTCAACCTTGGTACTGGTGAATCAGAGATGAAGAGATGAGCTACAAAAAGCCAATATATCAGAAAACCGTATTGGAAAACCAGTGTATACTGTAGAACATGTTTTACAAAGCTGTCTTGACTGACCATATGACAACTGAATGAATATATGAAGGGTGTTAAGGGTATCAATTGTTTTCCTTTTAAAAAATTTTAATCTTTCCATTTTCTAGATTGATGGACACCCATTTAGACTCAATATTTCAGAAGATTAACATTAGTATGGTAATCCTGTTTTCTGCTGCTTTGGTTTACCTGTGTTGCTTGGGTCTATGGCTGCAGTATAATAGGATTTAATACTGGGAGGGACCATGAAGCTTACCTAGTCCAACCCTTTCATTTTACAAATAAAGATGTCAAGGCTCCCAGAGGTGAAGAGATATCCAAAGGCACACAGATAGATCTGGGATTCAAACTGAGATTCTCTGGCTTCAAATTGAGCATTCTTTCTAGTACACCATGTCTTTCCACTATACATCCTGTCTAAAACAAGCAATCAATAACAACAACAAAAAAAAACTACTATATTGTCCTGAGGAAGACAACATGGTATGGAATGCTAGCCCTGGAGCAAGGAAGACCAAGGTTCATGGTCTGTCTCTGGCACATAGTAACTGAGTAACCATGGACAAAGTCTCTTAACTTCTCTGTGCCACTGTCCTTCTCACCAATGAAATAGAAGATCCAAACCAAAAGAGATTAGCCCTTAATGATAATATATGTCTTAAATCTTCTTGTATGGAAGGAAAGGGAACTAAAATTAAGGTAAATTTATCATTTTGTTTATTGACAATGAGAGGTATTTTGCTGATTTAGTCTAAATATCTCTCCAAAACAAACAAAATGGTTTTGAATTTCATTCATCATCATGATAAGTGTCCTAGGTCTATCTTAGGGCTTGAATCAAAGATAATAAATTGAGCTAACATATGTAAGGCACTTTGCAAGTCTCAAAGCACTTTATTATTTCTATTATTGCTATTATTTTTAATAATTATTATTGTTATTATTGAGAATTGTTTTTTTGGCATCTAGCTGTTGTCTATAGTTGCAAGTATCAGAGTAAAGTGACAGGATGAAACCAAAAGTACTACGATAGAAACAGTAGTAGAATATGAGAAGAGGAAATGCAAAGAAAATACAAACTATGATCCAGACACAACTCATTGGGGAATGGCTTCTATTTGTTTACTCAGGAAATGGTTATTAATTTACCCTACCATGTATATAATATTGTACTGGGTGATGGGGATTCATTTCTCCTTTTTTTTTTTTTTTGCTTTTTTTTGGAGGGCAGTTGGGGTTAAATGACTTGCCCAAGGTCACACTTTTTGTGTTAAGTGTATGAGGCTAGATTTGAACTCAGGTCCTCCTGACTCCTGGGGTCAGTGCTCTATTCACTGCACCACCTAGCCACCCAATTTCTCCTTTTTTTTAGACAATAGTACTACCTCAAGGAATATATAAAGTAATACGATTTATCCACCTTTGGTTTATCCACCTTTGGACATACTACAAGGTAGATAGGGATGGCTTCACAGGAGAGCTTTAAGCAAAGTATTCTAAAAAATGTTGAGAAGGTAGAGGATAATACAGTACGAGGGAGTCAGGTAAGAGTTCACAAAAGACATAACATCTCAACTGAGCCTTGATAGGAATTTTGAAAGGCTATGATAAGGGAAGAATCAAATATGACATTA
Source organism: Petaurus breviceps papuanus (assembly GCF_028583685.1). NCBI lineage: Eukaryota > Metazoa > Chordata > Mammalia > Diprotodontia > Petauridae > Petaurus > Petaurus breviceps. The sequence goes on along the minus strand of NW_027185887.1, from coordinate 1,937,212 downwards.
ACCATTCAGATATTGGTGCTTGCAAAAGAAATGGAATTGTGGAAAGTGTGGAAAAAGAGAATGTAAAGGGGGAAATATGAACATTCACATTTTAGAAATTATATAGAACTACTAACTCTCATTGCAGGAAAGGACCCCAGAGGTCAGAGAGTACAATCCCTGGCAACCATAATATCTATAATACATCTGAGAAGTAGCTGTCTAGCCCATAATTTAAGTCATTCCAAGGAGTAGGAAACCACTCTTTCCCAAGAATATTAGTTTCACTTTGGGAGAGCTATCATCATTAGGAAGATTTTCCTTATATCAGGCCTAAATTCTCCTCTTTTCAACTTCTACCAACAGTTCTGTCCAGTGTATATGGCGTGTTTAGGAAGACTAGCATCCTCTGGTGCCAAGCTCTTTTCAGTTCTGTTCATCCATCTCTGTGTCTGCCTCTCACCCAGTTCCAAGAAACTCTAGCATGTGCAGTGGCCACACCCAAGTAAAACCGTTTTAGCAGATGTGCTAAACCTGGTTAAAAGTAACCAACAGGCCTCAAACTCATCAGTGAGTGAGGGGGATGTCTAGCCCAAGCATGTGAAGACTTCCCTGGGCAGAATGGGTAGATGAGAATAATTTGTTCCAATTACCATGAAGACAGTTGAAGCAGGTATTGCGGAGAGCTTAGAGCTTGGTCAGACATCAAAGATGTCAGTTATCCACTGAATCCTAGGTCATCCTGCCTTTTGACTTTCCAATGGAATTCAACTGTGGAAGAGAGAGTGAGGCTAATGACTTTACATGATTCTGTTTCACTTACATCTAATTCACGCACATTAAGACAAGTTAAGACGTGAAATCACAACATCATAGAAAAAAATCCAATCCCTATTTGCTTTTAGAGTCCTTCAAACATTCTAAGTCATCTCTTCTCTAGACTAAACATGGTTGTTCCTCTGATTCTCATGGGTCTTATAACTAATGACCTTTGCTATTCTGATTGCCTCCTTCTGGGGTCTCTTGCTTATCAATGTCAACACATTACTATTTTATTGTGACTTATGGAAATGAGTTAGCCCAAAGCAATTATAATCCTGGAGGTGTGTTCAGACAAAGATGGAAGTCAGGAGGACTATCTCTTCCCTCTTCCTGGTGATTATGTATCTCTTGGTTCCTACAATTCATTTTTTATTCATACTGATAATATAGGTCTAGATCAGGGGTGGGGAACCTATAGTCTCAAGGTTACACGTGACCCTATAGGTCTCAAATACAGTCTTTTGACTGAATCCAAACTTCACAGAACAAGTTTGTTCTGTGAAGTTTGGATTCAGTCAAAGAGTCATATTTCAGGATCTAGAGGGTTACATATGACCTTGAGGTCACAAGTTCTCCACACCGGGTCTAGATTTTGTCCACTAAAACCACAGCTATTTTTAGACAAACTGAAAGATGGTTATAATGTGAGTCGAAAGGAGGGGAAATGCAAATTAGATTATGGAGGAAGCATCTGTTAAAGCTAGCAACTAGTTATATAGGATGTCCCAAAAGTCTTAGTGCAGCTTTTAAGCTTTAAGAGCCCAAATGCACAAAAATACTGTGCAAAAGGAGACTTTTGGGATACCCTGTATAAGTGCATTTTAAGGGAGAATGTCAGATTATAAACCTGGCTGACTGACCCATATTTGTCACATAAAAAAGGAAAAGTTTGTTCAAGTGTTTTATTTCTCAATTTTTTGATAATATTTTGTGTAGCACAAATATTAATTACTCTTTAAATTTTCTGCAGAATCTATGTGTAAATCTGTTTGAAGTGAAACCTTTTTTTACTTGGAATTTCCTTTATGGCCTGTTCAGTTTTATATTCTGCGATTGGATTGTTTAAGATCTCTACTTCAGACTCTGTTAATTTGAACATCTTATATTTTTATAGGTAAGCTACTATTTCTTTTAAATTACTAGTTTTAATGGCATAAAATTGTATACAGTAGTATGCTAGTATTATAATTGTGCATAATTCTCTTTGTCTCCTTTTTGGCATTTCATCTTACTTTAAAAAATTTGGTAATTTGATTTTCTTCTCTTTTTGATCAGGTTAGCTAAAGGTTTGTTGATTTGTTAGTCCTTCAATGAAGCAGCTTTTAAATTTCATTATTGTTTCTATATACTTCATATTTTCCATTTTTAACTATTTCTTCTATAATTCTCAAGTTTTTACACAAAAGCCTTCTCTTTCTAGAAGTTCATTTTGTTCTTTAACCATCTTCAAACTTAACTTCAGAGTTAATTCTCCCTAAGTGCCCCCACCCCTGCCTTTCAAGGTCTTTTTTATGTGAGGTCTTCTCCCATTAGCATTTAAGTTCCTGGGAGGCCAGGACTATCCTTTTGTTTTTAGTTTGTATTTCCTGCATTTAGTATAATGCATGACAAATAGTAAGCACTTAATAAATGCTTACTTATTTGGCTTCTTTTGTGTTTGTTTTGTATGTGTATATTATTGATTCTTTAGGTTTTTAAGTTGCATATTAAGATTCAGTTAATAATTCTTTCTTTTTCTATTGCACTGAGTGAAGCCAGAAAGGCCAAGATTCAAATCCATCTCTGATATTTTTTCAATGTGGGATATTAGTCAAATCATTTAACATACCCTTAGCGTTAGGTTCCTAACCTATATAAACAATGAGGAATATGGACAATATGGTCTCTGTGATCCATTCCAGGTCTAGATCAATGTTGCTAGAACCAGTGGACCTCCCCTGCTCCCTCCTAGGCATATTTTTTTTTTTTCTCTTAGTACTATTTTATCAGGATTCCCTAAAGTTCAGTATGTTTCTTCATTGTTAACATTAGCTTTCATGTAGTAGTTTGATTGTTTTTTTTAAATTTTCTTTTACCCATTCATTTCCCAGACATTATTAAATCTCCATTTTGTGTTCTTTGTATTAATTACTATTTTATTGCATTTTGTCTACAACTCATGTGATTAGCATTTCTACATCTTAAAATTATTTAAAATTTCTCTGTGCTATGGAGCATATGGTCTATTTTTTGAAAGGATATTGTGAGACTGAGTTATATATAGATACTTTAATGTTCTCATTCAGAAGACAGTATAAGTCTTACTGATTTAATTTTGCCAAAGGGTTTCTTTATTTTGGGAAAGTATTCTTTATTTTAATTTTTATTAATCTTTCTGTTAGGTTTATCCAAGTTTTTTGTTAATTTTTGCTAATCTTTCTGTAAGATTTTCCCAGATCCTAGAAAAGAAGATTCTATAGTTATTATGTGAATATTTGTCTTTTTTGAAATTCAGTTCACTTTTCCTGTGGTAGTTTAGATATTAAGCCATTTGGCATAGATAGATCTATCTATCTATCTATCTATCTATCTATCTATCTATCTATCTATC
>NW_027185887.1:1915001-1933811 GCF_028583685.1 Petaurus breviceps papuanus | reverse complement strand
ATCTATCTATCTATCTATCTATCTATCTATCTATCTATCTATCTATCTATCTATCTGTCTATCTATCTATCTATCCATCATTTATAAATCTTGCTCTCCACATATATGTATTCAAATGTATATGTTTATATAATTATATGTGTATGTGTGTATGTATATGTATATCATATATACATATGTATTAGCTAAAGGTTTGTTGGTTTGTTAGTCCTTCATTGAAGCAGCTTTTAAATTTCATTATTGTTTCTATATACTTCATATTTTCCATTTTTAACTATTTCTTCTATAATTCTCAAGTTTTTACACAAAAGCCTTCTCTTTCTAGAAGTTCATTTTGTTCTTTAACCATCTTCAAACTTAACTTCAGAGTTAATTCTCCCTAAGTGCCCCCACCCCTGCCTTTCAAGTTCTTTTTTTATGTGAGGTCCTCTCCCATTATATATATATAATATATGTATGTATATACATATATATATGCAAATATTGTTTCCTTACCTTAGGTACTTTTAAATATAGTACAGTCTCTGTTTACTTCTCTAGATGCTATGAGTTTTTATTTTTATTCTAATGTAAATATTGCAGTTTCTACTCTTTGGAATCACCTGCTACCCAGTCAATTTTGTTCCACCCTCTTATTTGTATTCTGATTTAATTTTTCAGAAGTGTTTCATACATGCAGTCAATTGCTGAGGTAAATCAATCAGTCAATGGACATTTATTAAGTACTTAATTTGCAGCAGAAACTGTGATAATTGCTGGGGATTAAAAATGGCAAAAAGAGTCCCTGCCATCAAAGACCTAAGGTTTTATGTTTTAATTTTTCCCCCTAATTCATTCTGCAATTTTCTTTCATTTTATTAGATTATTAATCTGATAAGGTTATGATAATTATGCTTGCATTTTAATTCATTTACTTCTTTTTATGAATTTTTCTTGATCTTCTATTGTAGAGAAATGTCACTATTTCCTTAAAATTTGTTTTATTTATACTACTTGGAGAGTAACCTCTATGCACAATGACTCCTCATTCCCAATTATCTTCTCTATCACTAGTTACTTTAATTAACTTATATTTGTCTTTCCATGTGTACGGGTATATACATATATTTTCTTGATTCTTCTACTTTGATCTTTTTTCCTCCTTGCTCAAATAAGTATTTCAGAATCAGGACTCTCCCTCCACCTCAACCCTTTAGTTTAATTATCTTTCTTTTTTTGGTGTCATTTTATGAGAAGTTTTCATTTATTTTGTTCTTCTTCTGGGTTCTAACCCATTCCAGGCTATTCTGAATAATATTTTTCTATTCATCTCCTTAACTTACTCTTTTTGGAACATATAACCTCAGGCCCTCACTCTCCCAGAACCAGATAGGCTACATCATCCCTAAGGATTCTAGGGTACCTCAATTTGGGGAAGGGAGTGGTATCTGTTCCGTAATGCCATTGACTCAAGCTCCTACTGATTGACTGGCTCTTCACCTCCACTCCCCCATTTCTAGTTGCTATTCACTAGAACTCTGTTTCAATTTTACCATTTACATCAATTAAAAATTTTTTTTAAAGCAATTGGGGTTAAGTAACTTGCTCAAGGTTACACAGCCAGGTGTTTCTGGCATCAATTATCTTTTACAAAGGACATATATTCCCAAAATATAACAATAAGAAATATGCAAACATCTCCTGCTAATACCTCAGGGGCATAGTCTCACCTGTACCATTTCAATCTCTGAAGAGAATAGGATAAAATTTTAGCTGAGTTCCTACAAAGCATTGGTTCCATCAAGGTCATGTTCAAATACATGGCATCATGCCCCTTATTCATCCAATTTATATGTTGAATATTTTTGGCCTTCTATGAAAAAAGGGCTGATGTGATAGAACTATAGAATGTTACAGGTATAAAAGATGATAGAAATCACAGTCCAGATTTTCTCAGCTGCCACTGGCCTGAGTCTAAAAGGTCACTTTCTTTCTCCTCAGATCATTGGTGCTTCTGACTGGCTGCTAAACATACACTGGACTCTGATTCTTGGATTCCTGTAGTTTTCTCTCCTGACCCTTAAAAACTCTCAAGGTCAGAGATTCTCTTCACCTAGAAAATAAAGAGGACAAAAAAGGGTGAGGGCTAAAGTTTATTTCTTATAGCCTCATGGCTTTAATAGCCACTAAGAAGCTGATTCAGTGCTTTTTGAAGAGGCCTCCATTTCCATCTACTTGGCTAATTAAAACAGGCTTCTCTCAACTATTCAGTTAACAGATCCAAAAGTTACAACATGCCTATTCATGTTCCACATTCTCTCTCTTTCACATGGTCATGACTCTTCCAGAAGCAGACTTTCCCACTATTCCATGTGGGGAAGTGGCATCAGTTGAGCAAGTTAATGGACATACTGGTTGTTTCTAGAGATTCACATATCACTAGCCAGGAATGAGATCCTGTAAAACATCACCTTTGTTCCAAGAAAGTGGTCTTATATCGTGCCCATTCTCCACAGATGAAAACTATTATAAACTAATCCTTCCCACTATGAGAACATTTTTCATAGTACCCATTCATTTATTCTCTTTGGGTGAGGTGTGCCTTTCAATTCTACTACACCACGCCCACTCCTGATTGCTTTTATCCTATTTCCCTGAGTCTCTCACTATTATTGAGGGTTAAAGAAATTGATATCTTTACTTTGTTCACCTCCAGGCTGTGTAGGCACGCATTTCTAAGTTCTGTCTCTATCTCTTGCCTTATCTCTCTTTGCTTGAGTGACTTTCCACTGCAATATTTCTTCCACGTTAGCCTTAATTTCCTTTGTCTTTTGATGCTCCCTTTTTTCGGTTCTTTCTTTTATTCATTTCAAATTTTAACAGTGATTTATAAATCTGAAAAAATGGTTTATTAATTAGTGTTTTCTTGAAAATTTTACTTTTTAACTTTCTCTTATATTTCTCTTGCATGGTGTATTATTGGGAAATTGAATGTTCTACTTTTCTCATTTTTTTTTTCAAGAATGGCTCAAATGCCTCTTTTGGTTGAAGGCTTTTTTTTTCCCATTTTTTTCATTGAAGATTAGGCTAGGTTAATAGAAAACTTTACCTGGGAGTTCAATTTGAGCTCCTTTGTTTTTTGGAATATCCAGTTCCATTCTTTTATTTGATTTTTCATGGTTGCTGAGTTATACTACATATATTGAATGAATATCCTTCATAGATAAATGTGTTCACCTGACTGTTAGCCAAATCTAGTGTTTCATATAGAAATTATGAAATTTAATCATTCCATGGTTTGGAGGTTCAAGTGTAAAGTTTTCTTTGTGGGTGATTAAATAAATTAATTAAATAAGTTAGTACATTTGTCTAGACTATGTATCTCTGAGAAGTTTGCTTATATTATTTTTTACAAAACAGTATTAAGTGTTTTTGTGGGTTATTCTTTTTTTGTTATCATGCCCTTCTACATCTATGATCCTTAAGTTGTCGTTAAGAACATCATTAAGGAACAATGCATACAATTTTCAAGTTCAGTTACTTTAGCTTGTATAGAATTTATGTAGTCTTTTAAGGTAATTGTCTTTTTTGCTTCTGTATTTTTTTTCCACTTCTGTGATTTTAATTTGCCATTTTCTCTTGCAGAACCACTCAATTTTCAGAAATATTCTTCAATATGTAATCTAAATTTTCTAGTTTATTGTTTGTCTTTTAAAATTTGATGTTGAGAACTCTGATTTCTAACCTTATTTCCATTTCAACATCAACTTTAATAAACTATCTTATTTTTAATCTTTCTGAAGTTTCTTGCCATTGTTCTATGATCTCTGGAGAAAATATGGAGAGTTTTAGTTTATTTTCATTGAAGTTTTTAGCTGATTTTTCACCATAGTCTATAAGTTGTTCAGTGTGGCAAGGTTACAAAATTTATGGAATTTATTTCCTTTCTAATTTTTTTTCGTTTCTCATCAGTTTATCTGCTTGGGCTTATTCTCAGCTCCTTTCACTTGGATTTTTTTTTTAATCTTTTAGCCCTTTCCTTATATTTTCAGGAACTCAGGGTTCCATGCCACTCAGCCTTTATTTAGGTTTATAATTCGAAGAGGTTTATGGACAACAACTTCATCATCTTGCCAAACAGGTGATGTCCATTCCTTATTTTCAAAAAACCCATTTCCTCAGGGTTTCTAGTTTCTTATTCATCCAATTTATATGTGTGAATATTTTTGGCCTCCTATGAAAAAAGGGCTGATGTGATAGAACTATAGAATATTACAGGTATAAAAGATGATAGAAATCACAGTCCAGATTTTATATATTATTTTATAATGAAGGAAATGACAGTCTTGTGACTATGAACTGATTGACTTTCCCAAGGACACATGATTAATATGTAGCAGAGATAAAACCCTTGCTTTTTTCCTCTGCTCTTTCTTTCCTTCCTTCCCTCAACATTTCCCTTTTCCCTTTCTTTCCTCCTTCTCTGCTTGTTTCCTTCCTTCCTTTTTCCTTCCTTTTCTCCTTCTTTCTCCCTTCCCTCCTTCCTTTCCTTCTTTATACCATTCATCTAAAACCTCAGTCCTTTGTGTACAACCCTAATGCATTTTCTCCTATATCACAATGAACCACATGGTAGCTATTGGGAAACCCTGAGCAGTTGCTTATAAAAATTGAGTAGGTTTTACTGCTTTTTTTGTATTTATAGTTTGGCAAAGAACATGTGGACTATATGGATTCATTAAAAATATAACTACTAAAATTACTGGAATTATGTATTATCAAATAATTTATCTAATTGATGCAATTAATTTTTGGTTTATGTTATGTTTGAAGTAAAATGTAATAAAATAAAATTTAAAAGGCACCCACACGTACAAAGGACTAAGTGCCTGCAATATTTTAGTTTCTTTTTAATTACACCATTTTTTACTTTGAATAGCTCAGAAAAAAATCCAACTCTAAGAGCAAAACACCTGATGCTGTCTAAATATAGAATTTAATCCATTTGAGTTGAGACATGTAGAATAAATCATATAATGGCCCAACATTCAGGAATTTTATGTGAATAACTACTACTGAATGAGTATTTCAATTCTCTGCTTAGACCTGCAATCTCATCAATGTGGCTATTCCATCCAGCAATGCAAATGACAATCTCTCTATGCAGGCCTATCCAGTGAAACTCTCCTTCACTTCCTTCAATAAATTCACCACTAAGGGTGCATTCAGCATGCTGTCTTCATATTCCCTGCTCATTGCATAGATATAAATAGAGAATTTGGGAGTATACAATGGTCCCTTCAGCTCACTATATGACCTTCTCATCATTTTGTCTAGTCATAGATTTTTCTAATGATTGACTTCACATTTCTTTTCTTGCATGGATCATCAATTGTAATGCATCACAGTCTGCTTTTACCCAAGATTTGCTTTTCTGTTGCCTTTTATGTGATTCTCAACTTCAGTTCTTCTGTGACTCATAGGAATATGTCATCAACATATAAATCCTGGTATTTTCTTGTAACAAGAAATGAAATCATCTAGAAATCCAAAAGTCTCTTGGTTTCATCCAAAACCTTTGTATCATTAAAAGAATTATGCAGCTCCTCAAAAGAAGTGAAGCCCATTCTTCTGCTCTTCCTCTGTGGGTCTAACTTATTGTGCATTTACTGTGTCCATCTCAGATATATGGACTGATCGACCAACAACCTCCAGAGGCTCCTAGGATCAAATGACCACCGATTTGGAGAATAGAGGAATTTTAAAGGTCATCTAATCTAATGTCTTCAGTTTAGCAGACGAGAAAACAGTTAAGTGACTTACCCAAGGTCACATGAGTTGTAAGTGGAAGAACTAGCATTGAACCACTTCCTGGCTCCAAATAGAAGTTATCTGGGCAATGTCATATCACAGTCTGGACAGCAGTCACTAACAATTCATTTTGTTTTTCCAGTGTGTGTAATCTGGCTAAGCTCTTCTGAGTGATTCTAGATCTTTTTAGCACATGCTTCTAGTATCTTTTAGAATTCATCAGAATTCTTCCGTTATAACTTAGTTTTGTTCATTAAACACAAAACAATGTGTCTTGTACAAAGTAGAGGTTAAAAAATTATTGATTTGGTAAATCATTACAAATATAGGCAATTTATCCATAAAATATAAGATCTTTAAGGGTAAGGGCCATTGCAGTTTCTCAGGTGTTTTTTTTTTTGGTCCTTGTATCCCCAGTATCTAGCATAGTATATGGTACATGGTAGGTGCTTAATAAATACTTATCAATTGATTGGTTAATCCAGTTCCTCCACAATATTTCTTTCTACAGACATGAATATCTTATTCAATTTGAGATTTTGATAGTATCTTTGCTTAGGTAAATATAATTTTAGAGGAAAAACCTAGCTTATTATATATTTAAAATACATTAGAAGAAATGGGAGCAACAGGAAAAAATGGCTTTAGATTTTTATATGTTGGTTCTAAGGGAAAATGGTTTATCTTTTGAGAAAGAGCATCTTCAAATAGAATAAAAAACTTCCATGACGTTTCAATCCAGAGTCTCTTGACATAGCACAAGCTCAGAAAGGTCCTGACAAACTTTAAATAGACTTTCAAAATGGTCTCAGAAATGTAATTTGTGCTTGTTGTCAGAGGATACATGGAGCCTGATTTGGAGAGGCACATTATTAGAAGTCGTTTAATATATTTTGGTCTTGCAAGTATCTATCTTTGGAACATGAGAGGTTTGCAAATGAGTTTTGGTGGAGGCAATGTCAGCATTGAGGTCATGATGTAATGTTTGAAGACTGGTGACACTAGAAAATTAAAGAACTATACAGGCTTGTGAAGGGGACCACTTAGAGGCTGGCTTGTTCAACCTCTCTTCTAATTCAAGAATCTTCTTTATGGCATTCATAACAGATAGCCATGCATCCTTTTCTTTTTTTAAATTTGTATTTATTTAATTTCAGCTTACAGAATTAAAAAACAAGCATTTTCACAACACAGTAGATGATTGCACATGAAACTGCAGATCTATTATATACAACTTCTATTCCTTTTGAATATATAACGTTATCATGTAAATTTTCCCTTCATTTTCTCACCTCAACTTAGAAATCGTTACCATTAGACACAAATAGGTATGTACATATGTATACATATACACATGTGTATATGTACACATGTGTATGTATGTGTGATTGTAAATTATTCTATACATACTTATAGGTATCAGTTCTTTCTCGGGATGTAAATAGCATCTTTTTCATATATCCTTTATGGTTAATTTGGGTAATTATGATAGTCAAAATGACTTACTTGCTCAAAGTTGTTCTTAAAACAATATTGCTGTTACTGTATACAAAATTCTCTTGGTTCTGCTCATTTAATTCTTTATTATCTTGTGTAAATCTATCTATGTTTTTCTAAGATCAACAAACTCTCCATTATATCACAGTAGTATTCCATTACACTCATACCACAGATGGTTCAGTCATTCCCCAATTGACAGACATCCCCACAATTTTGAGTTCTTTGTCACCCCAAAGAGAAATGGTACAAATATTTTAGAACACATAGGTTCTTTTCCTTTTTCCCTAATCATATTTGTGAAAAAGATTTAATAGTGATATTCCTGGGTCAAAGAAAATAGGAAGTTTAATAACTCTTTGGCCATAATTACAGATTGCTCTCCAAAATGGTTGCATCAGTTCACAATTACAACAATGAATTAGTGTCCTGATTCTTGTGCATCCTTTCCAACATTTGTCATCTTCCCTTTCAATCATTTTAGCTAATCTGATAGATGTGAAATGATATCTCAAAGTTGTTTTAATTTGCGTTTTTCTAATCAATAATGATTTAGAGCATTGTTTTCATATGACTATAAATTGTTTTATCTTCATCAGACAACTGCCTGTTCATATCCTTTGACCATTTATCAATTGGAGAGTGACTTGTATTCTTATAGATTTTATAAAGTCCTTTATATATTTGAAATGTGAGACCTTTTATCCAAGAAACTATCTAAAATTTTCCCCTAATTTCCTACTTTCCTTAAACAAGTCTGAAGGGAAAAAAATAATTTTGATCATAGGGGAATTTATCTCATTATTAGACAGCCCCAATTATTAGAAAATTATTACTGTGAAAATCTATCTCCTCATAAACACTCCTGTATTATTTCTAGGCTCTTCACCATCCTGGTCAAAGTACTCTGGATAAGTTTTTATTCATGTCAATCTTTAAATGTAACACCCAGAACTGAACACAGTAATCCAGTTGTGACTTGACATCTGCTGCAGGATCTCCTTGGAGCTGAATATTATACTTCCATTAAAATATCCTAAGAGTATGTTCTCATTTTTTTAGAAGGTTCAGTTCTTCCCTTCTTTTCCCCACACTTCAGTGATTTGGGGGGTACTTCTATCACCAATGTCCATTGTCATTCCTCTACATCATTGTAAGTCTGTGTTAGTTGCTATAGACATCGTTCTGGTGATGGCATCACACATTGTGCCCAAAGCGAGCATAACTCCCAGTTCTTCATCACATCATCAACTTCCAAGTCAGATCCTTTTTTCCATAGCTATGTAATTGAAATTTAAAACCTAAATATAAGAATTTATATTTTCCCCTGTTGAATTTACTATTTGAGGTTTTGATTCATACTGCAGGCTGTTGAAGTGATTTTGAATTTTTGATTCTGTCATTCATCATATTTGCTCTCTTGCCCAGCTTTACATCATAACATGCAAGTTTTATAATCATGCCATCTACCTCTTCAGCCAAGACAGTGAATTTAGTTTGCTGATGCTCACAGTTCTCATTGCTAAATAGGACAGTGTTTGGCAGTCCTTCCCTGGAAATCCACATACAGATTGTCATAGTAGTAATCGATACCATTCTTTTAATTTTGTGAACTATATTATAAGCATTATTTCCTTGGACCTCATAAAAATTCTTTTGGTATTTACTGTAGGTACTATTATTTCTATTTTATAAATGAGGGGGAAAAGCCTTAGAGAATTAAATATTTGCCTAAGGTTATATGGCTAATAAATGTCAGAGACAAGATTCAATTGATGAGCATCTACTATGTTTTCAGTCCTTAGCTATTACAAAAAAGTGCTGCTATTAATATGTTGGAGTATATGGGAAATTTTCTTAACAATTTTTTTTCCTTGGGATATAAGTTCAGTAATAGAGTTTGGAGGATGTGGATTTTTTTTTATCATTTTCTTAGTTTAATTCCAAATTGTTTTCCAAAATGGCTGTACCATTTTGTAGCTCCTTGTATGACATATTAGTGTGTCTATATTTCCACAAATCCTCCAGAATTGATTGTTGCCATTTTTCTCATTTTTGCCAATTGGTTGGTTATGAGGTGAAACCATAGGGTTGTTTTGATTTGCATTATATATTATTAGCAATTTGGAGTACTGTTTCAAGTGGTTATAAACAGTTTTCAGTTTTTTGAGAACTATATGTCCATATCCTTTAACTATTTATCTATTGGAGAATAGCTATTAGATAGATATAAAATTATATATGTATGTATGTATGTATATATATATTAATGTGTATGTGTGTATATGTGTGGAGAGAGAGACAAGAGACAGAGAGAGAGAGATTGATTATATATCTTGGATACCAAATACTTGTTAGAGAAATTTAATACAAAGATTTTTCCCCCATTTAGCTTCCTCCCTTCTCATTTTAGTTGCATTAATGTCTGTGAAGAAGTGTTTCAGTTTCAAGTTCCATCTTCTGCTACAGATTATGTTCCTTTAATTACTTTCTTTTAATCTTTTTTTTAAATGGTACTTTTCCCACTGTCTCTCACCTCACTCCTTATTCTGCTCTTTTCATCTGTTATTTCCCCTCCTTTTTCCCTTCAGCTAGTCTTGTTCTTTAGTTTTAAATGTTCATTTTTGCAACCCTTTCCAAAAAGGATTTTTTTCACTCTCTTCATTATCCATCTTCTCTTTATGTTTATTCTTGACCCTTTTTGTCTGATTCACAACCTCTGTAATTATCTGGTCTCTTTTCTCTATATTATTTAAACAATCAAAGCTTCTGAGGTATCCATTCTAAACTTTCCCTTCTAGGTTGTTTCTACCACTGCCTTGTAGGGCTTGACCCATGAATTTCTCTTTTCCATTGTGCCTCTCTTTCAGAACAATGCCAATTATTGTAGGTGTCAAGGAGTATACTGCCTTTTGGAGCACTTTTATTAAAAGTTTACAGAAAAAAAAAGAGTTAGGCAAATTTGTATATATGTTAAGAGAGTTTTCAGGAGCTAACTGGAACAGAGTTCAAGACCATTGACCAAAATGAGTTACCTATGTAGTTTCTCTCTTCATGTTGATTTCTGTTAATTGCTATGTACAAGAGAATAGTGACTATCACCCAGTGCATTCAGTAGTACGATTTTACTTAATTCTTTGCCAAGGAAAATTCTATAAATAATTTTCTGATCAATCATTGCATTTGAATGATGTAAGTTACTCTCACTGATGTTGATAAAATATAGCATCAAGGGACTATAGATTCATATACATTACCCTACAGACTTACAAGTGTCAAAGAGAATTTTAATCAATAGGTGAATTGTAAGTGCTTTAGAAAGCTTACAATTAAATTGTTCATCTAAATTAATTAATAAAAAATAGACTAATTTAAATTTTTTTCTATCTTGACAATATATTCTTTCACATGTATCATAAAATCTCTGTAATAATTCTATTCAGTCCTTACTTATTTTAGTCTTTGAAAGACCTTTAATTTCATGAGTTGGGCACTCCATTCATTAATGAAAATCATAATCTCTTCATGTCTTGGTATACACCACCATTTACTTCTATGATTTCAAAAACATTGGTGACCTGGAACCTTGCCTTTTAGTAACTGGGGCTTTCTGAAATCAGCAAGAATAATATTCAGATGACAGAACATTAAGCACATTTTCTGGGTTGATACATAAAGCTTTGGTTGGACCCACTGACTGAGAGTTTTCGCTCTGCTAGTGTAATCTTCAGGAATCTTGAGTCATCTGTAGATCATAATGATTCATCAGTTTAGGAATTCAGCAATTAACATAACTTAAACCCTTAGTTGGATTGTTTCTCTAGACCTGCGTAGACCATAACATCATTTCATTAGACCTAAGCTCAGGTTCTTCATTACTTCTGGGGAAGAAGAAAACAATGTCCTTTTACTAGATCTTACCTACTTACTAAGATGGTGCTCAAAATGTGATATTTGCCTTAGATTTACTAGACATGATTCTAATTTCTAACTGCTATCTAATATCTCTGTGACCATGGGCAAGACAAAAATTTTCCAGTCTTAGTTTCCTCCTTTGAAAAATGGGACTGATAATAATACTTGAATTACCTAGTAAGGAAAAAAAAATTACAATCTTTATATGTCAGTTGTTACTATTCCAGGGATGAAAGGAGTAGTATCATGAAAATTATACAAGCTGGAAAAAATGTTTGTGTGCCGATAGATTTTTTTTAACCTGTCTGCAAGGCTAATTGGATTGTCAATAGGTATGAATCAGAATGTATAAAAGAAATGGAGTGACAGCACTACATTCTATTGCATGAGTTCAGCAGGCCGATTTTAGTAGAACTTGTCTGCATTTGATATTTATTTTCCCTTCCTTTTAATATTTAGCAGCTATCTATTTTTTAAAAAAATATTATTCTTGGCATTGTTCAGATATTGTGTACATTTCTGTCAAATATGTAAAAAATGAGAAAAACTTCTTTGGCTCAGACTACATCTGATTTATGTGACAAAACTCAGTATCTGCCTATGTTTACCAAAGGAGTCTTTCAAACCTCAATCATTCCATGTAATTTACAAACATATCTTAAAGGAAAGGAGGTGTTTTCCTTGTGTAGTCTGTAGAGCACATGTTTCTGTCTGGGTTTAGAGACCAGGAGGAAACCGGCCCCTGGGAATACCATTAAAAAGCCAGAAAAGGAAAATTCTCCTTCCATGACTTACCTGAGCTAAGAATATTTTATAAATGAAGATTCTGTATGTCAGTAACATGCTACATAAAAACAACAGGAAGATGTATCTTTATGCGTGTGTGTGAGTGTGTGTGTGTGTGTGTGTGTGTGTACTTGCTACAAATAGGGACTTTAAAAACTCACTCATGATCATGGGCCTTGTAAAATTCTAAAAAAAATATGATTCAGAAATCGACTTACTTCTACAAAATTCCTCCTCCCATTCATTCAAATGATCTTATGTATTTAATTTTTGCTTGATATTTTGGATTTCCTCTGAGAAGCCTGATATGATGTCTCAGTCCTACTAAAGTAAACAGTAGGCCGAGGGTTTCAAAAGACCTGGAATATGACCACTAGGACTTAAAACATGACAATATTTTCAAATTTGCATGAGCCAAGACAATTCATGTTAGAGGTTACTTATTCATACATGTATATTTTAATAGAAAAATGTTATTAAAGTATTAATAAAAGGATGATGGAAAGGTAAAGTGTCTTAATCTACTTGTGATTCTTCTCATCTCATTTATTATTATTATTTTGTACTACATAATTAGGGCATGCTGTTGTAACTGTATTCCAGAAACATATTTGTTGGCAGCTGTTACCATTATCCTAAGTATACATTCTTCTGTATTTGAATTTATGCCTTCTGGGTCTATTCCCAGGACTAGATAGATTGCTTTTGGTAGTATAGTGCAAGAGGAAAAAAAAAGGCTTATATGTTGAATTTCTAACCAAGATCCAAGAAACAAATATTGTAGTGCATTCTTTAAAGATGTACTCAAGAATGGCGTTATAGCTTTCTGCAACCATTTCATTTATTTTCCCTTGGAATTTTTCTTTAAATTCACTTTATGAGATCACTAATTTCAAACTACTACAATTAATACACAGGTCTTTTCCTCATTTAGTTGTGTGCCTTTGAAGATCACATTTGGCAAATGATCAAGCAATGTGTTCTACAGGGCTAGCTTGTTGAAAGGAAGACCTGGATATAAGCCTTACTTCTAACCCAAGTGGAACCAATGGCAGGTTATTGAATCTCTCAATGTTCCAAATGGTTCTCTAAAGTTAGAAGATCCAAGTGATTTGTCTATCTGCTTTGTTGAAGTGAATTTTCTAACTATGAGTTCACCAGATGAATTAATTATAGATCTAGATGTACCTGACTCTAAAAAAAACCATCTTTTTAGTAGCAGGTTTCTTTAAAACAAATGAATAACTACACTTCCCTAGTCTTCAATATAAGTGTTATAAATGAATAGCCTTAAATTCAAAATTCATTTATCTTATGCTGATAGTGTTCGTGTATGTGCAATTCTTTAAAAATTATATGGGACCTTGACTTCGTCTGTACAAATATACAATAACCTCCCCTGTACCCTCCCTGCCCAAAAAAAACCCAACAATGCAGAATAAAACCTTTATGCAATTGCATTCTTTACAATTCCTAGCCACAACTTTTAAAAAATTTCTATAGATGATCCACTCAGTAGGCCTTCCTGTGATTCTCTTATTATTCTAGGAAGTACTAACACAATACTTCTATTGTCCATCCATTGTCTCACTAGATAACTGACCCAGCTCTTTTCCAAGTTCTCTATGTCCTGGATGATGTCTCTTATACTATGCCTAAAATTGGTTATCAGTGATAAAAGGCAATATATATCCATGGTGTATCTTTCTATTGCCCTTTGGATCAACTGTCATTTTATTTTGAGATCAGTTTATTTTATATCTTAGCCATATACTATAAAGAGAAAAATATGGGAAAGAGTGGTCTTTGTGGTATTGAGTAGTATTGCATCTTTGAAAGTGTCACACAAATTTCCAAATGCTATTCTTTTCCCTCCTATTTAATTTGAGGCCTAATTCCTTGTCCCTTGGAATCACCTACATGATGTATTTATAGTCTGATGAGCTAACTCAACAATTGGCATTGCTAATTTCATTATACTCTCCTAATTTTTGTTTGCCTTTATAAAGACACTTTAGCCCAATCTCTGATTGTTCTAAAGAAAAGGACATCGTGCTGCATACATATGTTGGGAAGCTCTAAATTGCTTGCTAAATGAAAAAAATCATTTATTATACACTTACTCTAAGTGAAAAATCTTTGTTCTTAGCCTACACTATAATGGGGAGTGGGGGGAGATAACACCACAAATAAGAGAGTTTAACAGCAGGGTGACTAGAATGGCATCAAAGTTTTAAGGGTTTGGGGGCAGCTTGGTGGCACAGTGAATAGAGTACCGGCCCTGGAGTCCGGAGGACCTGAGTTCAAATTTGACATCAGACACTTAACACAAAAACTAGCTGTGTGGCCTTGGCTAAGTCATTTAACCCCAATTGCCCTCCAAAAAGCAAAAAACAAAAAGTTTTAAGGGTTTAGCCACAAAGTAGGGGGAAAGATCTAGGGCTCTTTTTGGTGAATCAACTGGTCAGATGGCAATCTCTAGAAGGTCTAGAGGGTATCAAGACAGTATCTGGTAAATCCTAGGAAACTTGGGATTCATTGGCATGGCAGATGGTAAGAATTGATAGTTGATATTGCTAGATGCCTTGTAGTTGGTGACTCTCAACTTATCCAAACAGTGTGTACAGCCATGTTACTCTACTCTTCCCACCAAAGAGTTTAGTTGGCCAAGTAGGAGGAGGTGAAAAGTGAGAATAAGAAGGGGTGTCACCCTTTCTTTCATTCCTCCATCCTCCCCCACTGCAGCTTCCACAGAGTTCCTTGATTAGGGGATATATGTGATCCAGTAATTCTAAAGAAGTCAAATTTCTAAATATAGTTTATGAAATCACTGGTTTCTAGTTTCCATTTTACATATAAAAAGAGTCAAGTAGAAAGAAGAAGGTCACCTCTGACAGTAAACCTTCTCTGATCTTCTAATTGCTAGTGCTCTCACCATTTCAAAAATATCACATATTTACTTATTTGTGTAAATGTTGTATCCCCAATAGAATATAATGTTCTTGAGAGTAGGCCTTGTTTTCCTGTTAAGTTTTTTTTTTAATCTTTAACACCTACTACAGTGTCTTGCACGCAGTATGTGCATAATAGACTCTTGTTGAGTTGAATTGAACCAAGGTGAAAGAAGAAAGGTCAAAAATAAAACAATTTTCTTTTAAGGTACTTTCTGTTCCCTTTTCTATTCAAATTGTAAACTATAACTTGATGAATGTTTTATAACTCTCTAAGCATCAAATGACAGAAGACTATAAATGGTACCTGAATGGTACCAAATACAGAATAAAAGCATTATTTTACTTCACAGTTGAAAAGTTTGCATGTAAAGATTTTTATATGTTATAAATTCATAGAAAATGTTACTGTCATTGATATGCAGTGTTTTTGCATGTTCAGAAAAAAACCTATCTGATATATCCAATTTTTCAACAGTCAATAAAAGCAACATATTTAGGTCACTTTTATTGGCAGATTTGTCATTATTCTGATAAGCCTCCTTGAATAACATGAGTTACAAAATATGGAGAGTTTTGTACATATTAATTACAAAATTAGTAGCTCCAATTTTTTGGCAAATGTGACGTTTTTCTATTCCAATAGAGTTGTGATTTCATTGATGTTGGTGCTCCCTTCATGGAAGTATACCAAAACCTTTGGATGCCTTAGGAGATGGTTTTGTGAATAGCTTGGTCAAAAAAAAATCATCATCTAGTGGCCAAATTTTGGTAATAAACCTCTTTGAATTTACCTAGACTGGTTCTCAGACACCTCAGTAGCATCTTCTAGGGTATGTATACTGTTAATAAAACCTTTGAAAGAAACTCAGAACCATGTGTGTGCATGACGGGGCATCAGAGTAAGCCATTAATGGGGGAAATTGTTTTTGTATAATTTTAGACTATTATTAAATACAAAAAATTAAAGTATAAATAATTTAGGTGGATTTAAAGAATAAAATTGTAACCTTTTAGAAATGACCATTGTACTAAAAAATTACTAGCATACTTTTTGTAGGAACAAATCCTATCAGATAATTATGTTTTTCTCCTTTATAACATTACAATGTGCATATTAACTAATTAAAGGAATAAATGTAATTTCTCCAGTCACAGCAATGTCCCAGTCTCTTTCCCACAGGATATATATATATATATATATATATATATATATATATATATATATTATTTTGAAAGTTTGCCTGAAGACTTCAATTGAAAGGGAACTTGATCCCAGCCAAGGGGACCTGAACTTCCACTTTCAGATAGTTTTCATTGTTAGGACTTTGTTCCTGACATCAAGAATAAATTTGCTTTCATTTCAACTTCTGACCATTGCTCTTGCATTTATTTGGTGCTTTCTACATGCCAGGCACTATATTAAGTGTTGGGGCTACAAAGAAAGGCAAAAACAGTGTCTGCTCTCAAGAAACTCATGGTTAGATGGGAGTGACAATGCACAAACAACTACGTACAAATAATATGTATACTAGATAAATTGGATGTAATCTCAGAGGGCAAGTGCTTAGCATTAAGAAGAATCAGAAAAGCCATCTTGCCTTTGGCACGGGTTTAGCAGAGATATGAAAGAAGTCAGGGAAGCCAAGAGGCTGAGATGAGGAGGGAGAGAATTCCAGGCATGGGAGACAGCCAGTAAAGATGAACAGTAGGGAGGAGTGTCTTGCTGAAGGAGTAGCAAAGAGGCAAAAGGATTAGACAATAATTGTAATCCCTCTTCTACACAATATCCTTGAATATAGTGATTATCCTCACCTCTTCTTCTTCTTCAATGAGATAAGCATCTCTATTTATTCATCCTTAAAGGGTATGAATTGAAGACATTTTACCACCTTGAATCCCTTCTCTGGATTCTCTCCAACTTATCAATATTCTTTCTAAATTGTCATGCCCCAAACTGAACGCAATACCCTAGATTATGTCTGACCAGAGAAAGATAAAGCAGAACTACTACCTTCCTGTTCTTGAAAACTATTGTGCTCCTGATGCTGTCCATATTATCTTTTGGGGCTGCTACATCATACCGTTAATCCATATTGCTAAAATCACTAAGATCTTATCCAACAGTCAAGAAACATTTATGAAGCATGTACTACACATCAGGTACTGTTCCAAGCTCTGGGGATACAAATAGGAATAAAAAAGACAATCCTTGCTCTAAAGGATCTTACAGTCTAATGGGGAAGACAATACAAAAATGGAAACTGAAAAGTAAGGGGATTGGGAAAGGTGCCAGAGGATACTCTGCTCAGGGCACGATGTTAGGAGAGGGGGGGTTATGGTTGCAGGGCAAGGTGGTTGTAGAGTTGGAACCAAAGCAGAGCAGCTGACAGAAAATGAAGACAGCTGAAAACTTCTGAGCCTTCTACAAAGGGAGGCCTTGGGAGAAGCTTATTGCTCTGCCCTCCAATCAAAGTGGAGAGACATCTGAAGTATTGGATATTAGAGCTGAATCATTCACCTTGATGATGAGATTTCAGGTGATGAAATTATCCTAGGGGAGGCAGTAGAAACCAAGCAGAGCTGCTGATGGAAAATGAATGCAAAGTATTGTCTAACTGTGGCTCTTCCATCTTGAAGCCATTTTTTAAAAAAATCTGACAATATTTTAAATCTACCCTATTGGTTTTTATTTTTAAAGACTGGGTGTGAATGAATTACCATATTTTACATAATTATAACTTCAAATAGTATAAATTTGAAATCATGCAACGTCTTCAGGGGCTTCATTATTTGCACTATTCGGGAGCTAGCTGTTTCTTTTTTTTTAGTTATGATAACCATTAAAACCATGGATCAAAATATTCTAAACTTAGATCCTGACCTTCAAAATGTTATATGACATGACAGTAAAATGAATATTTTTTCTAAAATAACGAAACATTCAATCATATTATTTTCACTAACTTATCACTACTAGTAATATTTTAGTGCAAGTAAAAATGTTTTTTTTTACTATCCATAATGCTTTAAAATATGAATCTTTCCATCACTATTTTAATAATTTTTAACAACATAAATAAGTAAACATGGCTTCATTGGAGGTGCATGCACAAAAAAATTTTAATGATGGCATGACCAAATGTTTGGAGACTACTACTTTACTGTTGTTTATGAGCATCAATCATATAAGCTTTATAAGCATAGGGATTGTATCTTATCTAAACCTTTTGCCTTCTTCAATGTCTACCAGTCCCTTCAGAGGAAATCATCCAATAAACAATATGTATGTATTGAGAGAGACAGAGACAGAGACAGAGACAGAGACAGAGACAGAGAGAGACAGACAGAGAGAGAGAGAGAGAGAGAGAGAGAGAGAGAGAGAGAGAGAGAGACAGAGACAGAATTGTTGAATAGAGATAGAAGGACATCTAAAATTACAGAAATCCCAACACATTCATGCTGTAAGTGAGTGAATCGTGGTGAAGAGAGGATAAATTACCTGATCAAAGTTATTCTCCTAATTACTTGCAGAATTAAATATAAAACATGGATTTAGGATCCTAAGTTTTTCCAAAGGTTAGATCTGCTTGGAAAAAAGGCTTAACATTTTGTCTGAGCAGTTGGGGAGAAAAGAGTTCATCTCACTCTGTGCATGGAGCCATAAGGTTCATGTACTGTCCTACCTAGAAAAGAAAAAAATAAAACTAATATAAACCTGTCCAACTCATGTTAGACTTGGTGATGGATCTCACATGCATCCAAGGATCTTTAGAGATCTCCCTCTCTGTCTCTGTCTGTCTCTCTGTCTCTGCCTGTCTCTTTGTCTCTCTCTCTCTCCCTCTCTCTCTCCCTCTCTCTCTCTCTCTCT
>NW_027185887.1:1868693-1913693 GCF_028583685.1 Petaurus breviceps papuanus | reverse complement strand
GTGGCATCTGATCAATCCCCAAATCAAGAAACTTTCTCTTTTGAAGGATGAAGACAGAAGGGAAGTTGAAAATATATGCTCTGCTAACAAAATAGAAAGTGAAGCGTGTTAATTTTTTTTAATATCAAAAAAAAGGACCTAAGAGGTAATTTACTCTAATCCCCCACTCAGTGCAGAAATAAGCCAATGTATAGAAATGGCTAATCAATCTCTGCTCAAATATCTTCTATGATAGGGAACTTAGAATCTCACAGGGCAATCAACATATTCCATTTCTGGAAACATTCTTTTGTCCTTTGAATTTTAAGCAATGGAAGTGGACAATAAGATCTACAACAAATGAGAAGGTGTGGATGGGTTGCAAGCTGCACCAAGAAAAAAAAATAACCACATTGATGAGATCACAGATCAATTTAAGAAGGATTGAAGAGGAAATTTTCTCTTGTTGATTTTGGCCCCAATGTTACAGTCTGTTGAGATAATTTAGAATATTGATTCCATCATCCATTGTAGTAGCTAAAGCCATCAGCCAGTACCAGCAAATCTGATAAGCATGCCCCTTATGATTTCAGTAAAGTCATTTATAAAAATGTTAAATGAGATTTTGCCAAGAACAAAGCCTGTAACATTTCACTAAAGATTTTCTGGCTGACACAGGGTACAGTATTCAAACAACTTCAAATATCCCTAATGTTACTATCATCTCATGTATCTGTATTTTCCTCTCTTATCCATAGAAATATCAGGAGTGCATTTGTAAAAATGTCTTTCTAAAATGGAGACACTTTCATCCATGTCATTTTTCTAGATCTGCCAACCTAGTATTAGGTCATTGACCTCTAATTTATCTGGGTGAGAATTTCATTCACCAGCTCAGATATTAGAGCACTTTTTGACATTCATATAAGTTGTAACTTGCTTAGAGCATCAGCAATGGAATTTGTACTCATATGTCCCTGACTTCAAGTCCAAAACACAGTGCCTCTCTGAACAACCTAGTCTTGCTAGACTTTTTAAAGAAATGAATATAGTTTGATATAGCTTATTCTCAGAAACTCCTAATAGTTTAGATATTAAAGGCTTTTCCCCCTTAAATGCTCTCTCTTTCTCTTTCTCCCTCTTTCCCCCCTACTTCCTCTCTCATAAACACATGCAAACAAACACAGAAGTGTAAGGTTTAGCACCAACACACGTTTAGTAGCTCATTGAAAGAAAGGTAATGAGGTAAAGAGAGAACTGGACTTTGGAATTCAATGTTTGACGGAGGAATATATTTGGGCTGTATAATTTTAAAGGGGCTACTCAAACAGAATTTGCAGGGAAACTAAGGGAAATGTTCTCATTAAGCATCAATTTCTGCCTATTATAGAACTGAGGACAAAATGAAGGCAGTAGTCATAGTATAATTTTATTTGGTCTTGTTTATTTCCTTTTTAAAATTTTTAACATAGGAATAAGAGAAAATGAGTACAAAGATGGGTAAAAACAGGTTAATAGAATATTATGGAATCTAACTTGTTTGAACTTCCTAATCTAATTCTATTCTATGAAGAAAGAATACCTGCATATACAAGAAATATATAGGCTAGATGGAAGGGACCTTAAAGGAAAGCAAGAGTGAGCAGGAACATGCTTAAAAATCAGGTCTCAAGAGGAAAAATGTACCACATGACATTTTAAAGTTTAGTCTGTATTATTAATATTTATCCGTCGCTTTATTTTTAATTTTTTAAATTAAAAAAATATTTGTTTACTTTTAGTTTACAACACTCAGTTCCACGATCCTTTGAGTTCCAAATTTTCTTCCCCTCCCTTTCCTCTCCCCTTCCTCCCATGGTGCCATGCAATCTGATACAGGCTCTACAAATACCTTCATATTAAAAATTAATCAAGTTGTATAGAAATATAATAACCAATGGACTGAACAACAAGAAAGAAGGAACAAAAAAAAAACACAAAAGAGAGAGAGCAAGTAATTTGCTTCAGTCTGCATTCACATTCTGTAGTTCTTTCTCTGGATGTGAATTTCTCTTTCCATCATGAGTCTTCTGGAGCTGTCTTCTAACCTTGCATTGCTGAGAGGAGACCAGTCTATCAGAGTTAGTTGTCACAGATATGATGTGTCTGTAATTGTGTACAAAGTTCTCCTGGTTCTGCTCACTTCACTCAGCATCAGTTTGTGTAAGTCTTTTCAGGTTTTTCTGAATTCTACCTGCTCATCACTTTTTTTTTTTCCGTTTTTCAAATACTTTATTAACTACTGATTTACATCATTCATTTACTCCAGATTTTGAAGTACAAAATTTCTCCCCATTTTTCCCCTACCCACCACCCCAATCTGCTCTCTCCCATATTTTCTCCCATACCCCTTTTGACTTTTCCAGTAGGGCATGGTGGATCTTGTAGCAGCAAGCACCCCAAGCGTCCTCAGGATTGCTGCCAATACAGGTTCTTAGATCTGCTTTGTTAGAGGAAAGGAACTCAAAATGGGTTAACAAGCTTACTTTAATCAGTCAAACATATATCATTTACCTCGTTCAAAGGAAAAAGGTCAGCACCCCGAACTTCAAAGTATACAGGCAGAATTATCAAGACAAAAACAGATCAAGTAGACAGCTTTCCAAACTGTCCAACCATTACATCCATACCAAATCAACATCTGGGTTTCAACATCTGGGTTTTTCAAAGCCGGGGGCTCTGGACAACGGCTTCCCAGAATCCATATCAAATCACAGAACACTTCTCAAAATGAGACCCAAAACAAAGCTACACATCAGGGCTTATATAGCCTTCTCCTGGCTCAGAGAATGTAACAACCTTATTGACTCACTGGCCAATCAAGAAGTATCTACTGAAAAACAAGCCTCCCACCCCAGGCATCAGGTGCACTTTAGCCTAGGGGCAGAGAAGATCTTAAAAATTTATATTCCCATTACAGATCTCTATGCCCTGGTGCCTGTATATCTTATTTCTCAATTACATGTAAAATAGTATTAATAATACACACACACATATATTTAAACATTTGATTTTAAAACTTTGAATTAAAGATTTATTCCCTTCCTCCCTTGTCACCCACCCTTACAGGGAAGATAAGTAGTTCAGTATAGGTTGTACATGTGTAGCTAATGCAAAACAATAACATAGTATATACATTGTAAAAGACTGACTATATTTCCCTCCCTCCTATCCCACTTCCCACTTGTTCTATTCCCTGCTTTGATCCTGTCCCTTTTCAAAAGTGGATGCTTCCAACCTCCCTCCCCCCAAGCCTGCTCTCCCTTCCATCATCCCCCCCTGATTCCGATCCCCCCTACTCTCCTGTAGGGTGAGGTACCCTATTTAGTGTGTATTTTATTCCCTCCCCAAGCCAAATTCAATGAGAATAAGGTTGACCCATTCCCTTTTGCCTTCCTATTCTTCCCCTCCATTGTAACCATTTTCCCTTGCCTCTTCTATGTGAGATAGTTTACCCCATTCTGTCTCTCCCCATCTCCTATCATTCTATTCTTCTCTCACTTCTTAATTTTGCCTTTTAAGTATCATCCCTTCCTGTTAAATTGGTCCTGTGCCTTCTATTAGTGTACACCTGTAAACATATATTCACATATGTATTCATATGCTCATATACCCTCATATATAGACATATATATATATACATACATATATATATTTTTTTTCTATTCCCTTCAACTATTTTCATACTGAGAAAAGTTTCATCAGTTAAAATTATTGCTTTTCCATGTAGGAATATTAATAGTTCAACTTTGATAAGTTCCTTATGATTTCTTTTCTCTACCTTCTTATGCTTCTTGTATCTGAATGTCAAATTTTCTATTCAACTCTCATTTTTTCAGCAAGAATGCTTGAAAGTCCTCTATTCCACGGAATGACCATATTGTCCCCTGAAACATGATACTCAGTTTTGCTGGGTAGGTGTTTCTTGGTTTTAATCCCAGCTCCTTTGACCTCCGGCACATCATATTCCAAGCCTTTTGATCCCTCAGTGTAGAAGTCAGATCATGGGTTATCCTGATTGTGTTTCCACAATATCCAAATTGTTTCTTCCTGGCTGCTTATAATATTCTTTCCTTAATATGGGAATTCTGGAACCTGGCTACAATATTCCTAGGAGTTTTCTATTTGGGATCTTTTCCTGGAGGTGATTGGTGGATTTTTTCAACCTCTATTTTGCCCTGTGGTTCTAAAACATCAGGGCACTTTTCTTTGAGAACTTCCTGGAAGATGATTTCTATGTTTTTGCTTTGATCATGGCTTTCAGGTAGTCCAATAATATTTAAATTATCTCTCCTGGATCTATTTTCCAGGTCAGTGGTTTTTCCCATGAGATATTTCACATTGTCTTCTATTCTTTCATTTGTTTGGATCTCTTTAATAGCATCTTGATTTCTCATAAAGTCATTAGCTTCCATTTGCTCCAATCTAATTCTGAAGCAATGATTCTCCTCAGTGAGCTTTTGATGTTCTTTTTCCATTTGGCAAATTCGGCTTTTTAAGGCATTCTTCTCCTCATTGCCTTTTTGAGCCTCTTTTGCCAGTTGAGTTAGTCTATTTTTTAAGGTGTTATTTTCCTCAGTCAGGCTGTTGACTCATTTTGTAATTCTCTTGTATCGTTCTCATTTTTCCTCCACTTCTCTTATCTGCTTCTTAAGGTCCTCTATGGCCTGTAACCAGCTCATATTTTCCTTAGAAGCTTTTGTTGTAGGAGTTCTGACATCACTGTCTTACTCCTGTTCCATGCTTTGCTTCTTTTTTTCCCCAAAGTGGGAATCTAATGTTGAAATCTGCTTTGTTTCCTTTGCCTGGTCATGTTGCCTCTCAGTCACTTGATCCCTGGGCTTTTTGCCACAGTAGGACTTTGCCACCAGACAAGGGAGCTTTCGTCCCAAACACTGGAGTTTTCTCAGCCGCCGGCGGTATTAGATGGCCTCTCTGAGGCCTCCACGGGCTTTGGCAAGCTGGACACATGCCCCAGGACCTCCACCCTATACTGCAATCCAGAGCCAAGCATCTAAAAGCAAGAGCGATTACCCCTCAACTGATTGCTTAAATTGTTGTCCCCCTACACTCTGCAGGCCAGGAGCAAAGCTGCCATGTGGCACTGGCTGGCTGTGCCAGTGTCTCAGTGGCTTCTCGCCCTGGGGGCAAAAGCCATGCATTCCCACTTACTGGGTCCCAAAGTCCAGACTTCACTGACCTCTCACTTTGTCCTTTGCATCTATGTGTTGATAATTCTGGATCGCCATAGCAGCTGTTGATCTGGAGTCCCTCCTGCCGGTGGCTGGTCAGGCCCACCCTGGGGCTAAAGCCTCTGGCTCATGCAGGCCTGGGCTTGGCTCCTAGACCAATGTACTGGTCAATTCCTGCCGGCCTGCCAGGCTGTCCTCAGAGGAAGGTTAGCTTCTCTGTGTCATTTTGTGGGTTCTGCAGCTACAAAGTTTGTTCAGAGTCCCCTTTTTTGGAGGAAGGTGGAAGCCGGAGCCATAGGAGGGTCATGCTTCTACTCCGCCATCTTGGCTCCGCCCCTGTTCATCACTTCTTACAGCACAATAGTATTCCATTACATTCATATACCATAAGTTGTTTAGCCATTCCCCAATTGATGGGCATCCCCTTAATTTCCAATTTTTTGCTACCACAAAAAGAGCTGCTATAAATATTTTTGTATATATGGGTCCTTTTCCCATTTCCAGGATTTCTTTGGGCTAGAGCCCTAGAAGTGGTATTGCTAAGTCAAAGGGTATGCATTTTTTTATAGCCCTTTGGGCATAGTTCCAGATTGCTCTCCAGAATGGTTGAATCAGTTCACAACTCCACCAACAATGCATTAGTGTTCCAATTTTTCTACATCCTCTCCTGCATTTTTCATTTTACTGTTTTGTCATCTTAGCCAGTCTCACAGGTGAGACGTGGTACCTCAGAGCTATTTTAATTTTCATTTCTCTAATCAATAGTGATTTAAACCATTTTTTCATATGCTTATAGATATTCTTAATTTTTCCTCTGAAAACTGCCTGTTCATATCCTTTGACCATTTATCAATTGGGGACTGACTTGTATTCTTATAAATTTGACTTAGTTTGCTGTATATTTTAGAAATGAGGCCTTTATTAGAGACACTGGTTGTAAAAATTCTTTCCCAATATTTTCCATCATTTCTTATGTCCAGACAATCAACAAAACAATATATCAAGCCCTCATCTGAAACGGTTGCCAATTTCTGAGGTACAAATTCTCACAGTGAAGATTTAGCAATCAACTCAGGGTTCAGTTTGATCTTGCTCCAGCATACCCCTGGAGGAAAAGCACTGAATTGGTAAGGTAGGGACAAGAAAAGGCTTCTTGGAGAAGGTGATGTATGATCTGAGTCCTGAAGGAAGAGAGGAAATCTAAGAGGTGGAGATGAGGAGGGACAGGATACCAGGCATGATGGAAATTCAACACAAAGACAGAGTTGGAAGATGGTGTAACTGTAAGGAAGAGATAAGAAGAGAAATGCCATTTAAGATAACAAGAGAATGCATCAAGTTTCTGGGAATTAAATCTAATAAAATACATATAGATCCTCTATAAATACAATTACAAAATAATTTTTATAGAAAAAAAGACAAGCTACTCAGCATTTATAGCTTGGAATAACATAATACCATTTATGACCAAAACTATTTTACAGATTTAGTGTTAGAACATCCAAATGACAAAAGAATTACTTTAGAGATTTCAACAAAATAATAACAAAATTCAGTTTAAAATAAGATAAGAGGACATATAAAAATTCTAAAGAAAGGTGCCAGACCTCAAGGCCTACTGGAAAGTGATAATTATCCAAACTGTTTAATATTGGGGAGGAGAGACTACTAGTAGAAAAATAGAACCATGGAACATATCAGGTGAATAAAAACTATTACTAATAAAAACAATAGATAATGTTTATAGAAGGTTTTATGGTTTACATGACTTTAAAATATTAACCAGAATGTTTTATCGTTCATACAGTAATTTAAATTTATCATTTGATCCTTACACCAATCCTGTGAGGTGAGAGGTTCTATTGCAATACTCATTGTAATAGAAAAACAGAAAAGTGACTTACCCAGGGTCCAAGAACTAGTAAGTATCTGAGAGGGGAATTTAAACCCAGGTCTGTGTGATTCTAGATTTGATGCTCTAACTATTACACCATACTACTAGAAACATGTGTATATGGCATGTGATAAATCCAAGAACACAGACTACTAGGGAGAAGAGCTTTTTATAGTATGAGAACTAATAGAAAGACTGGGAAGCAATAAAAAAGTTTGTACCATAAGATATTCCAAATATTAGAATAGATTTTGAATGGATAACTGATGTACGTATCAAGATTAAAAACATAAAATATTACAGGAAAACGGAACATTATTCATCTCAGAGTTATGAATAGAAAAAAAATCATAACCAGACCTGGAAAGAAATCATAAAAAATCATATCAGCATTTAAAAGCTTTATAAATATAAAATTGCTGTAGCTAGAATTTGAATGAAATAGTTAGAAAAAGTATTTGCATGAAATAATTCTGATTGAAATCTGTTATACATATTATATAGGGAAATAATACACATATACAAGCCATTCATCAATAAATAAGTTGTCAATGCAAACGGACAATTTCCAAAACAGGAAAAAAGTAATTATCAATAATATATTGAAAATATATTCAAAATCACAAATAATCATACGATTGTGAATTAAAGCAAAAAGAGTTCACTTCATACCCATCAAGTTAGGCAAAGATATTACAAGATGGGAAATCTCATTGTTGGAAAGTTTATAAGAAGAAAGGTACAATGATTCATTGTTGCCAAAACTACGAATTAATTCAGCCATTCTAAACAATTAGAAACAAAGGAAGAAAAGTTATATAAATGTTCATACACAAAGACCCAGAGATTCCACTGTTTTGACTAGATATCCTGAGAAAATAATGGAATGAAAGAACAGAGAAGATGAAGAACTTGAGGGGGTAGGATTATGTGGGAAGATTGCTATGAAATGATGAAGAGTAAAGAAAGTGGACCAAAGGCACAAAATACAGAATTATTACAATACTTCTAATAAGATTAACATAGGGCAGCAAAGAAAAATTCTTCAATAAATGTAGATGTGGCTCAAATAGTTAAACTCTATTGAATTTGTGATCTCATCAATTCAAGCATTCACCTCCAATGAGACAGATTACAACTCAGTAATGACTGCCATCACATGTGAATTTTGTATGTGCCCTAAATTCACTATCAGATAATCATTTAATGTTCTGAAGACCTGTCTTTGTGAAACAAATAGTCGAGTACTCAGATTTTGCACTTATCATACCTCACTTTCACCACATAACCAAACCATCTTTTCATATCATCCATTTTCCTGATCCTTCATTCCTGGATTTCACTGAATTTATTCATGTCTCTATTACCTCTGTGATACTTTTAATTCTTGGGGACAGTTGCAGTTCATGCCTGTCAGTCATATAACACTAAAAACAAAAAGTAGGGTATTAGCATTAAAAATCCTTTGTTTCTGGAAAAAGTTTGGTGTAATTAAATTATACTGGTAATTTCCTTAAAGCAATCCACCCAACACACCTCCACTGACTTAATTATATGTCCAACTTATTATACATATGTACAGACTATTTTTATACACACATACATGCATACATATGTGTGTGCTTATGTGTATTGATGAAAAGCTCTATAGATTGTCCATCAAATTGCATGTCATAATCTTGTCAAGAGATATTTCTTCTTTTGAGTACTTATGGGGTCATCTCCAGGAAGCTCTGCAAAGTTCATAGATTAATGTAACCAATAAAATGCTACCCATGAGTTCAAACATTTGGAGGACTTCACTACCACATAGAAGCTCTCCCCAAATTAGCCATTTACTATATATCCACCATCACAATGCTGAACACATCTGGCAAACGCATATCTCCCTATTTTATGCCTCATATGATATTTATGCTTAGAGGGTTATTAAACAGAGTTATCATTGTTTTAATCTTTCAATGAATTCTGAATTATTTTGATGTATGTATGGGAGACACCTTATTGGGGAAAAAGCATTTAAAGTGCCATTTTGCTCTACTAAATCATACATTGAGTGTGTATGTATGTGTATGTTTTCTAATCAGCAAACAATTAGCAGCACTTCTGGGGGCAGAGCCAAGACTGTGTAGTAGAGAAAACACTCAGCTGAATTGTCCCAACATTCCTCTTGAAACAAATTTAAAATAATGCTTCAGATTGAATTCTAAAGTGACAGAGACAACAAAAGATCAGAATTTAACATCCTTCCAGTCTAAGACAACATAGGAGGTGTTAACACAGGGAAGGAGACTGGTCCAGAACCAATGTAGATGTAACACCAGTGGTCAGATTAGGTAGAGGTGACAGAAACACCAACAGTGTCAGGAACTCAAGACATAGAGACAGTAAGGGGACCTGAAAATGTCAGAAAGACATTACAGGATGTTCCTGTGCTAGCACTGGATGCCATACCAGACACTGTTTGGCCTATACCCATTGCCTATACCCACTTCTAAATCATAGCTCAAGGGCAGAGAGGAGCATTTTGATCAAGAGGGAATGGGAGCCCTGCAGGGCAATATTACTTCTTGCTCCCAAGGAAGTAGGGGAGGAGCCTTATAAATTGCAATCCTAGGTGATGAGGGACCATTTCTGGGTAAGGAACAGAGTGTAGAAAAAAAGCAGTAACCACAACTCTCTGCATATCATACAACATTGGAAGTGCCAAAAACTTCCATACCCCCTGAAAGCAATAGTGTGAAAAAGCCTAAAGCTTGAGACAATGCTTCCCTGTGCCCACACTGGAAATAGATCCCAACATTAACATAAAGTTGTAAATCAAAAACTATGGTAGAAAAATAGCAAGCAACAATGATGAACTTTAACCATAAAAATCTACCAGTGACTGGCAAGATCAAGAAACAAACTCAGAAGACATGAAGTCAAAAGAGCTATAAGCACAGGTTCAAAAAAAATGTTAATTGGACAAAAGCCTGGCAAAAATTCCTGAAAGAGCTAAAAATGAATTTTCAAAATCAAATAAGAGAGGTAGCAGAAAAATTAGGTAAAGAGATGAAAGGAAAGGTAGAAAATTATGAAAAGATGATTCATAGCTTGGTAAAAGAGGCATAAAAATACCATAGAAAATATTTTCTAATAATGGAATTGGCCAAAAGGTTAAAGAAGAAAAAAAAACACTAAGGAGAAGAAAACTTTAAAAGCAAAATTGGTCAAATAGAAACAGAGGTGCAGAAACTCACTGAAGAAAAATAATTCCTTAAGAATTATAATTGGGAAGGGGTGGAGTCAAGATGACAGAGTAAAAGCAAGAACTTGTCTGAGCTACCACTGCAACAACATCCAATACCTATAAACAAAATGACTCTAAACAAATTTTAGAGCCACAGAACCCATAAAGTGATAGAGATAAACAAATCTCCCACTGAAGGCAGCTTGGCAGGCTGACAGGAGGGGTCTATCACACAGGGCTGGGAGCTGAGTGCAGTCCCATATGAGCCATGGGCCCAGACACGGAGCAGCCCCAACAAGCAGCCCAGACAGACCAGAGCAGACTTCAGGAGAGTGAATCACCAGCAGCGATGACGGTTTCCGCACTTCTCAACACATAAACACCAAAGGGAAAGTAAAAGGGCAGTACGGAACTCTGTTGGAGTGAGAGAAGAGTGTGGTCTGGCCCCTCCCCCTGGGTCTGCAGAGGCAGAGGAGGCTCAGTGGCTGCAGCTGCTGCCACATGTCTGCCTCCAGAGCTCCTGGCCTGCAGATCATAGGGGGACCAAGAGACCATTCATAGGGTAATTGTTCTCACTTTGACCTGCTTGGATCTGGATCACAGTCTTGGGTGGTGGTCCTAAGGTGAGGAACACAAGTGTTCCAGGCTTGTGGTGACTGAAAAGAGGGAGCCCTCCTCATAGCCCTGGCAACAGCTCTGACACAGCTACAAAAACCCCAGCAATTTGGGACACAGCTCTCTCCACTCTGGAAGCAGAGGTCTACTAAACAAAGAGCTCAAAAGTCAAGTAAATGGCTAGTAGGACAAGCAAGCAGAGGAAGCATGATCAAACCATAGAATCTTTTTAGGGGGACAAAAAGGATAAAAACATGGAACCAGAAAAAGACAACGAAGTCAAAATTCAGGCATCAAAACTTCCAAGAAAAATATGAATTGGTTGCAGGCCATGGAGGAGCTCAAGAAAGATTTTGAAAATCAAGTAAGAGAAGTGGAGGAAAAATTGGGATGAGAATGAGTCAAGAAAATTATGAAAAGCAATGCAACAGCCTGATTAAAGAAAATAATACCTAAAAAGTAGACTAACTCAAATGGCAAAAGAAGCCCAAAAAGCCAATGAAGAGAAGAATGGCTTAAAAAGCCAAATTTGCCAGATAGAAAAAGAATCTCAAAAGCTACTGAACAGACTAATTCCTTCAGAAGTCAATTACAGCAAATGGAAGTTAATGACTTTATGAGAAATCAAGATACTATTTAACAGATGGAAACAAATGAAAAAATAGAAGGCAATATGAAATATCTTACTGGAAAAACCACTGACCTGGAAAACAGATCCAGGAGAGATAGCCTAGAAATCATTCTACAAGAAATTCTCAAGGAAAATTGCCCTGATATTCTAGAACCAGAGGACAAAATAGAAATTGAAATAATTCACTGATAACCTCTTAAAATATCCCAAAAAGAAAACTCCTAGGAATATTATAGCCAAATTCCAGAGTTCCCGGGTAAAGGAGAAAATAGTACAAGCTGTCAAGAAGAAACAATTTGAGTATTGTGGAAACACAATCAGAATAGTACAAGATCTAGTATCTTCTATAATAAGGGATCAAAGGGCTTGGAATATGATATTCTGGAGGTCAAAGGAGTTAGGATTAAAACCAAGAATCACCTACCCAACAAAAATGAGTATAATGTTTCAGGGGGAAATATGGTCATTCAATGAAATAGACGACTTTCAAGCATTCTTGATGAAAAAACCTTAGCTGAACAGAAAATTTGACTTTCAAATACAAGAACTGAAAAAACCTGAGCTGAAAAGAAAATTTGACTTTCAAATACAATCAAGAGAAGCATGAGAAGGTAAACTGGAAAAAGATATCATAAGGAACTTATTAAAGTTGAACTATTTACATTCTTACATGGAAAAATGATAATTGTAACTCATGAGACTTTTCTCAGTATGAAGATAGTTGAAGGGAATACATATGTGTATATATACATATATGAATGTATAGGAGGGTATATGTGTGTATAAGTACATATGTGAGTGTGTACATATATACATAGACAAAGGGCACAGGATCAGTTGAATAGGAAGGGATGCTATCTAAAAAATAAAATTAAGATATGAGAAGGGAATATATTGGGAGAAGGAGAAAGGGAGAGATGCAATAGGGTTAATTATCTCATATAAAAGAGGCAAAAAAAACTATTAAAATGCAGGGGAAGAGAAGGAAAGTTAAAGGCAATGGGTCAACCTGACTCTCATTGAATTTGGCTCAAGAAGAGAATAGCATACATACTCTGGGTATCTTACCCCACAGGAAAGTAGGGGGGAATAATAGAAGGGAGGGCAGATTGGGAGAAAGGGGAGTTGGAAGCAAATACTTTTGAAAAGGAACAGGGTCAAAATAGAAAATAGAATAAATGGGGGCAGAATAGGATGGAGGGAAATAAAGTTATTCTTTAATAATATAACTCCTATGGAAACATTTTGTGTAACTACATGTGTATAACCTATATTGAAATGCTTGTCTTCCCAGTGGGGGTGGGTAAGGAGGGAAGAAGGGAAAGAATCTGGAAATCAAAGTTTTAAAAAAATGTTTAAAAATTGTTTCTTTTACATGCAAATGGGAAATAAGATATATATGCCCTGGGGTATAGAAACCCATCTTGCCCTACTAGAAAGTTAGGGGGACACGGGAGAATATAAGAGAGAACTGATTGGGAGAAGGGGTATTACATAGACTCACTATCTTGGGGTGGGATGCAGGGTAGTCAAGGAGAAAATGTGTAATTCAAAATATTGTGGAAATGAATGTTGCAAACTAAAAATAAATAAATTCAGGGAAAAAATTATAATTGGGCAAGTGGATGCTAATGACTCCATGAGATAGTAAGAAAAATAATCCAAAGTCAAAAATGGGAGGAAGGGATGAAGAAAATGTGAAACATTTCATTGGAAAAACAACTGACCTAGAAAATAGATCAAGGAGAGATAATTTAAGAATTATTGGTCTACCTGGAAGCCGTGGTCAAAAAAAAAAAGAGCTAAGACATTATATTTCAAGAAATTATCAAAGAAAACTGTCTTGATGTCCCAGAACCAGAGGGTAAAATAGAAATTTTAAAAATCCACTAGTCACTACCTAAAAGACATCCCAAAATGAAAACTCCAGGGAATATTATAATCAAATTCCAGAGCTCCCAGATCAAGAAGAAAATATTATAAACACTTAGAAACAATTCAAATATTGTGGAACCACAGTCAGAATCACAAAAGATTTAGAACCTTCCACATTAATGAGTCCTTGGAGGGCTTAGAATATATTATTATTCCAGAAAGCAAAAGACTGAGATTACAACCAAGAATAACCTACCCCGAAAAACTAAGTATAATCCTTTAAGAGAAAAATAGGTAATTAATGAAACAAAGGACATTCAAGCATTTCTGATGAGAAGACCAGAGCTGAAAAGAAAATTTGGCTTTTAAATATCAGAATCAAGAGAAGTACTAAAAGGTAAACATGAACGAAGAATCAGAAAGGACTCAATAAGATTAAACTGTCTACCTTTCTATATGAGAAAATGATGCATACATCTTTGAAGAACTTTATTATTAAATCAACTAATTAGAATAACTAATAACACATAATTAATAACTAATAATAAACTACAAAAGAATTATTTTGTAGAACTAGAAAAGTAGTAATAAAATTCATCTGGGGAAAAAATAGGTCAAGATTATCAAGGGAATCAGTGAAAAAAATGTGAAAGAAGGTGACTTAGCAGTTCCAGATTTCAAACTATTTTACAAAGTGGCAGTCATCAAAACAATCTGGTACTGGCTGAGAAATATAGTGGTGAATCAATGGAATAGATCAAGCACTTAATACACAGTAGCAAATAACTATAGTAACCTAGCGTTTGATAAACCCAAAGATTTGGGTGTAAGGAATTTAACATTTGACAAAAATTGTTGGGAAAACTGGAAAGCAGTTTGATAGAAACTAGGCATAGACCAGTATTTCACATCTTTATGCCATGATAATGTCAAAATGGATAAATGATTTAGACATAAAGGGGGATATCACAAGTAAATTAGGGGGGCATGAGAAAATGTACCTGTCAGATCTATGGATAAGTGTATAGTTTGTGACCAAACAAGAGTTAGAGAGGTTGCAGGAAATAAAATAATTTTGATTACCTGAAATTAAAAAGCATTTGAAGAAACAAATATAATGCTGCCAAAATTAGGGGAAAAAACAAGAAGCTGGAAAAAATTTATAATAGGTTCCTCTGATAAAGGTCTCTTTTCTCAAATATATAGGAATATATGTTTATATGTGTATGTGTATATGAAAGTGGGTAAAATTTATAAAAATAAGAGCCTAGGGGAGGCCAGGTAGCATAGTGAGTAAGAGCACCAGCCCCTGAGTCGGGATGACCTGGGATCGAATCCAGGTTCAGACACTTAGCACCCACCCAGAAACACCTGGCTGTGTAACCTTGAGCAAGTTACTTAACCCTAATTGTTTAAAAAAAATAAGAGCCTAGTTGAAAAATGATCAAAGGACATGAAGAGGTTTTTTTCAGAAGTCAAAGCTATCAATAATCATATAAAAATTGTCTAAATTACTATTAGTAGAGAAATGAAAATTAAAACAACTCTAAGATACCACCTTATACCTGTAAGATTAGCTAACATAAAAGAAAAGAAAAATCATAAATGCTGGAGGGTATGTGGGGGGAAAATGGGACACTAATGCACTATTTGTGGAATTGTGAACTAGTCTAACCATTTTGGAGAACAATTTGGGACTGCACCCAAAATGTGATAAAACTGCATACCCAGCAATACTGTAGACTTGTCTTCCAAAGAGATCCAAGAAAATGGAAAAGCACCTGTCTACAATTTTTTTTTGCAGTATGGAAGGCGGGGCAATTGAGATTAAGTGACTTGCCCAAGGTCACACAGCTAGTAAGTATGATCAAGCATGTGAGGGCAGATTTGAACTCAGGTCCTCCTGACTCCAGAGTTGGTGCTCTACTCATTGTACCACCTAGCTGCCCCTGTCTACAAAACAATATTTACAACACTTCTTTTTTGTGATGGTAAAGAGCTGGAAATTGAGTAGATGTCCATCATTTGGGGAATTGCAGAACAGATAGTGGTATGTTTGTGGTGGGATACTAATGTTGTATAAGAAATGATGTGCATGATGGTTTCAAAAAAACCTGATAAAACTTGTATAAACTCATTCAAAGTGAAGTAAACAGAACT
Source organism: Petaurus breviceps papuanus (assembly GCF_028583685.1). NCBI lineage: Eukaryota > Metazoa > Chordata > Mammalia > Diprotodontia > Petauridae > Petaurus > Petaurus breviceps. The sequence continues at coordinate 1,898,076 of NW_027185887.1, read as the reverse complement.
AGGAGAATATTATACACAGTAATTGCAATTTTGTAAAGTTGATCAACTGTGAAAACCTTAGCTACACTGATCAAGACAATGACCCAAGACAATTCCAAAGGGCCCATAATGAAAAGTGTTATCTGCTTCCAGAGAAAGAACTGATGAACTCTGGATGCAGATTGAAGGATATTTTTTTTACTTTCTTAATTGTTATTATTTGTTTTGTTTGTGTTATTTTTTTGCAACATGGCTAATATGGAAATATGTATTGCATGACTTCACATGCATAATCAATATCAAATTGCTTATCTTCTCAAGGATGGGGGAGGTGCAAGATGGAGAAAGAAAATTTGGAAAATGAAATTTTAAAAATTATTGTTAAATTTTTAAAATTTAATTGGAAAATATTTAATGAAATAAAAAGAATTAAAAACCAACAAAAAATTAGCACAGTAAGCTCCTGCATTCTCCTCATATTTCAGATTATTTTGTGTTGGAAAATTTGTTCTAAAAAATCTGCCTATTCCCTATTAAAATCCTGTAAAAGGGTACCCTCGATGCATGTTGAGACACTTCTTAAAAATCTTATACACTGATTTTATTAATACTATGCAGACATAATTAAAAGACACATCCCTCCATTCTATTAACAATTGGTACCTTGTTGTGGTTGTTTGTTTTATTCGTGAAAGGTACTTTTTAAGGGAGCTTACTTGGATGTTCATTAGGAAGCATCTTATATAGCAAACACACACACAAACACACATATAGTTTGTGCAATTAAATACTTGCTAAGGTTACTGCTTAGTAACATGAAACAATACTAGTAAATGTGACAAGCATTAATGGATATGGAAAGAACGGTTTTTAATATTGTGAAATATTTTTAAAAGTAAAAAAATATTCATAGTATCTATCTCCTAGCCAACGCAGCTGGACTATATAGGGATGGTACTCACAGTGACACATTCTTTGACTACCAGAGTTGCACTAAAGATGAGAGCTATCTTAATCCTGATGGATAACAGTCAATCAATCTATAAACATTTATCAAGGGCCTGCTAAGTGACAGGCACTGTGTTAAGTTCTGGGGACACAAAAGAAGACAAATCCTCCTCTCAAGAAGCTTACAATTTAATGGGAGAGACAACCTGAAAACAAATATATACAAAGCTAACTACATAAATATATAAATATACAAACACATATATATGTATCTATGCATATTTACATATAGAATGTGTACTTATATGTGTGTATACATACATACATCATATATGTGTGTATATGGCAAATAGGAAATAACAGAGGAAATAAGAGAGGTTAGGGAAGGCTTCTTTTAGAAGTGGGATTTTAGTTGGTACTTAAAGAAAACCAGGGAGATCAGTAGTCAGAGTGTAGGAGGGTGAATATTCCAGGTATAAGGGACAGTCAGAGAGAATGCCGAGAGATAGAGTGTCATGTTTGTGGAATAGCCAGGAGTTCAGTGTTACTGGATTGAAGAGAACCTGGTGGGGAGTAAGGCATAATAAGACTGGAAAGGTAGGTGGGGACTAGATCGTAAAGGGCTTTAAATGTCAAATAGAGCATTTTGTATTTGCTCCAGGAGACAAAAGGAAGTCATTAGAGTTTTTTGAGTAGAGAGGAAGTTGACATGATCAGATCTAAGTTTTAGGAAAATCACTTTAATGATTTAAAAATGTTCAGCAAAGAGATGGTAACTAAATCCATGAGAACTGAGGAAATTGCCAAGTGAAGTGGTATAGAGGAAGAAGAGAAGAGGGCCTAGGACAGAATCCCGAGATACATCTGTGGTTAGAGGGTTAGATAGAGTGCGTTGTCTGGAGGAGAATGCAAAGAAGACAGAGACAGAGTGGTCAGATAAACAGGAGGAAAACCAGGAGAAAGGTTTCCTGAAAAGCTAGAGAAAAGAGTATCAACGAGGAGTAATCAACAGTGTCAAAGGCTACAGAGCAGTCAAGACAATGAGGATTGAGAAAGGTTATTGAATTTGGCAACTAAAAGATCATGAGTACCTTTGGAGAGTACAGTTTTGGTGAAATGATAAGGCTGGATGCCAGATTTTAAGAGGCTAGGGAGAGAGTGAAAGGAGAGAAAATTGAGGCTCCTTCTGTAAATGACGTTTTGAAGGATAATTAGCCACAATGGAAGGAACAAATGAGGTTTTCTTGAGAATAAGGGATTCAGAGGCATGTTTATAGGAAGTAGGAAATGAACCAATAGAGAAAGAGAGAAAAAATAATTGAAAGAGCGGGAATGAGAGAGGGGGCAATCTGTTAGAGTAGACAGCTTGGGATAGGATAGCTTGAAAAGAAGAGGGGTTAGTCTTGATATGGAGTAAGGCCACTTCATCATGAGAAACATGGGTGAAGGAGGAGAAAATGGCATAAGTCACCTGAGTAATAGGAGATGACATAGAATGGAGAAGAGAGCATTGTGAATGGCCTCAATTTTTTCTGTAAAATGTGAGGAAAGATTTTCATCTGAAAGAGTGGGGGGGGAGGAATCATGGGAGATTTTAAGAGGGATGAAAATGCTTGGAAAAGCCACTGTAGAGATCAGGATAGTGAACTGATAAGGCAGTATAGTAGGATTGCTTAACAGCAGTGAGAGCCCAAATGAAGTTATTTATATAGCATATGTTTGCAATAGACCCTGTTGGAACTATTGTGTGATTTTTCTCCACCTTCATTTAGCAGTGTGTATGTAGAAACAAAAGTGAGATGGTGAGACTGATCCAAGGCTGAGGCTTGGCTATTAGAGTTAGACATACAATTTTGGCTGAATCTAAAGTCATTTAAGCAACAATAACTAACTTCACCTGTGCTCTACACAGTGATGTGTTAACTTAATTGAAGGCATACAAAACACCCTAAAGTCAAGCATACACAGTTTAATCTCCTGTCTACATTCATAGCTTTTTCCTAGTATATAAGACCTACTGCTCATTTCGTTTCTATCTGCATGTGTAAAATGAAATGGAAAAATAAGAATATTAACTGGATTATTTCAGGGTTTTTATGTTGTTTTAAAGAGGTAATCACTTGAAAGCATTTAACTTTACACCAGACTTACCTGAAAAAAAAGTCTCTAATATCCATTTTTGCACTATGTTTGTAGATACAGATATTTTAAAAAATCAAGGATCAAAATATCATTGGACTGAATTGGCACACACAGACAAGGGCAGACACAAAGAAAAGAAAGAACAATACAATCTCTCTGTCTCCCTGCTTCAGAGTAACCAATCCCAGTTGCTTCTTTCTTTCCCTTTTTCCCATGAAGGAGTCCTCTAAGTCAACGGAATTGTAGCAATACGCATTGGCTATACCTTGCAATAGCAAGGTAGAAACATCTTTATATTTTACTGCTACTATGGCCTTGCCTACTTCCTTCTCATTTCTGTGGCTCAGCTGCATTTTGTCCTTCCCTCCCATTCCCAAATAGCTTTATATTAAATAATATTAGTTCAAAAATAATAAATTATTAAATAAGTCCAAAGTTAAACAATAAATGTTAACAATAAAATAAATATTATTTTATAAATGATTACAAATGATCATAAATGTCCCCTTCCAATAGCTTAAATGTTTTGATTTTTTTTAAATCTCCCACTCAATTCAATTCAACAAATATTATTTAGTGTCTTCTATCGATGACTCACTCTCATAATAGACGATCTTGTAATTATAGTTCTCTATTTTCCAATCTTTTCAAGTGATTTTTTTTGTTGTTGCTGTGTGTGTGTGTGTGTGTTTTTCTGGATCCTTTTTTGCAAAACTTCATATTCTTTGTATGACAGAACTTTTAATTTTCCCCCTAAATTGACTGTGATTGGCTATGTGAAAAAAAAAAAAAACAAAGTATTTAGGACACAAAGATTTAGGAATCTTATACTCTCCTGCTAGTAGACTCCAGTATTGCAGTTTGATTAATACCATCTCTCTGTTGTAGATAGAAAGGTCCTTAAAAATCACCTAGTTCAGAGGCTCAGAGTGGTTACATGAGTTGTCCAAGGTCATACAGTTACTGTACTAAATTGAATGAATTTAATTTTATGTCAGCTCCAGTGAGTTGACCAGGAGTCTTTTCACTGTACCATATCAACTTATATTCATTTTGTCTTCCTCAGTGTGCCTCCAAATAGAGTATGACATTTCAACAAAAATAATTTGCTATGCAATCATTGTGCTTTTTGCCTCTGAGTATAACATTGCACTAGTTCCTATTATTCTTGCCTATTTCTACCACTTTCCAAAGTCAAATTCATTTCACTTTAGAAGTAAATTTGGATTACATTCCAAAATTTTCATTGAAGTGAAAATTGATTGCAAAAAAAAAATAAATTGACAGAAGAAAAAGTGCTTCTACTGTTTGTATATAAATGTCAAGAGAAACAAGTTCAAAGTGATCCAAACATTTATTTTTTTTATTTTAAATTTTTTTTATTTTAGGGGGGTGGCTAGGTGGCGCAGTGAATAGGGAACTGGCCTTGGAGTCAGGAGGACACGAGTTCAAATCTGGCCTCAGACACTTAACACAAAAACTAGGTGTGTGACCTTGGGCAAGTCACTTAACCCCAATTGCCCTCAAAAAATTATTTTCCCCCAATAACATGTTAAAACATTTTTTAAACATTTTTATGTTTTCAGGTACAAATTCTTTCTCTCCCTCACTCTTCTCCCCCTCCCTGAGATAGTAAGCAATCTGATATATTCTGTACTTGTGTAATCATGTAAAACATTACCATATTAGTCATTTGTATAACAAGATTTGAATAAGACAAAAGAAAGAAAGAAGGAAAGTGAAAAATAGCATGGTTCGATCTGTATTCAGACTCAGTTCTTTCTCTGGAAGTAGAAATCACACTATATCATGAGTCCTTTGGGATTGTTTTGGATCATCATCTTGCGGAGAATAGTCAAGTCATTCATAATTAATCATTTTACAATATTGCTGTTACTGTGTACAGTGTTCTCCTGGTTCTATTCACTTCACTTTGTATCAGCTCATTTAAGTCTTTCTAGGCTTTTAAAAAAATTATCCTAATTGTCATTTCTTATAGCATAATAAAATTCCATCACAATCATATACCACAGCTTGTTTAGCCATTTTCCAATTGATGGGCTTTCTCTTGATTTCCAATTCTTAGCCACACGAAAGAAGCTGCTATAAACATTTTCATACAAATGGGTCCTGTTCCCTTTCTTTCTCTTTTCTTTTTTTTTTTTGATGTCTTTAGGATATAGACCTAGCAGTGATATTGCTGGGTCAAAGGGTATGCATAGTTTTATAGCCCTTTGAGTATAGTTCCAAATTTCTCTCCAGAATGGTTGGATCAGTTCACAACTCCACCAACAGTGTAGCCTAAACACTTATTGAAACAATGTTACACCAATAAAAAAATGGCATAAGGTTAAAAAGCAAACAAACATATGTGGAATTGTTGTTGTTGTTGTTGTTGTTGTTATTGTTGCTCAGTCATTCAGTCATGTCTGACTTCTCCTGACTCTGTGGACCATGGCACACCAATACTGGAGCCTTCTCGGCAAAGACACTGGAGTGCTTTGCCATTTCTTTTTCTAGTAGATTAAGGCAAAAAGAGATTAAGTGACTTGTGCAGGTTCACACAAATAGTAAGTGTCTGAGATTGGATTTGAACTCAGGTCTTCCTGACTCCAGGGCCAGTGCTCTATCCACTGGGCTATGTAGCTGCCTACAATAGTATAATTAATATACCCCAAATATGAAGACTAAGGTCTCAAACATATGGATAAAGAAGTTGGTTTATAATAAATAAATATAAATAAAAATATTCAGATCAGATAAAACAACAAATAAAACATGCAAATTTCTCTTGTTTTCACCCTTAGTATTGTGTGACCAGAACATATTTGTAGCTGTGGTGAATGAGAACTAGAAAATAGCTTGCAAAATAAAGATGGAAGCTGAATGTTTTTCTAGAAGTAAGCAAAAATATAAGTGATGTGTATATTATGTCCTTAAATTCATTTCCATTTTAGTTGTTTATCCTGTTATCAATAATATGAGCAGGAATATAGCTCTTACCTTGACAGTGCCTCCTTTTAAATATACTTCTACATGCAAATTGAGAGATAGGCTTAACATAAGTATCTCCTGCACACTATTACAGCAGTGTTTCCTTCTTAAGTACAATATTGTTATGTAGTATAGACTTTAAGAGCTGAAATGTAAATGAATACAGTTTATCTCTGAATTACATACAGTACTGCATGTGTTATGAATCTATCAGAATCTCTGCCAAATTGAGGCTGGTGAGTGGAAGTAGATAGGTGACTATTTTCAGCAGTAAAAAGTCAGCAAATATTAGGATCAGCTGAGTCAGCCGGTTCTTTCCAACATCTCTCTATCCTTAGCATTATTGACATATCTCTAGTCACAGGGAACTGATATTTAAATGTTACCTCACTGTCCAAATCACATAATGGTTACAAAATTCATGTCCTGTAGCAACTTAAAGGAATTTGTTCATGGATTTCTTGTCACAAATTGGTTCTTCTTTAAGGTGAGTTCTCAAATCACAGTAGTCAATCCTGAATTATAACTAGCCGATCAATTTTAATGAATAGCTTTAAGTCATAAGGGAAAAAAAGCCTATTCCATATTACATAAACAAAGAAGTATTTATTTACCGTTACATTAGTAGGCCTCTACCTCTTCTAAATAATAAAACAGTAGAACTTTAATAGAGTCATTTATAATAATTCATCTCTTTAAAATCATAGTCTGTACATCATTATTAAATTAGATTGTAGCAGCCTACCCTATGTGACATGATGACTTCAGAACTCAGTAATGTTATGGGATCATCACCCTTGAGCCTGGTGATACTATAGATGAATCTTCATTTGTCTGTTTGCTTTCTTTAAAAAAAAAAAGATTCCTTCATATTCATGACTCTCTTGAACAGGTTTAGGTGTTTTGTAAGACTATCTTTCTACAAATCTAGTGGCTAATTGTTATGCTTCTGTGAGAAATGTAGATCATAAAATACAGTACACATACACATATTATGTGTACACAAATATCGCGTCATAGCATGGAGGAGATAATGCACATCTATGAGATAAAAAAGGGAAACACTTTATTGATTTTGTTTTTCTATTTTATTGCTAGAATATCATAAGATGCCAATATAAATATTATCATTTATCACTTATTCATTTGTCTAATCATTCAACCATTTTTCAATAATTATTAAGCTTCCAGTCCACAGGCAAGGTTCTGGGATAGGTACAAAGTTTAGATATGACTTATCTTTTGCCCTCATGGAAATTACAGTTAGGGTCTATGCATAATTGACTGAAGAACATGTGAGTTTCTTTCACTTTTGGAGATAATCCAAATGATTGCAAGACTTTGGGATTCACTGTCTTAGAATAAAAAGTTAAAGCTTTATAAGAATGCCTTCCTAAAGGAAGTTACTTTAGGTACTCTAAGAATATAAATAGGGTACCAGTCATGCATATTTATATGCTTCTAATCACATTACTCTTCTGCCCCCAAACCTTCAGGTTCTTCCCCATTGCTAATTAAATAAAGCATAACTTTCTATTTGAAATCTTGTCCAATTTCACTCCTATCTACTGTCCAATCTTATCTTATGCTGTACCTTTCTATTTATTCTACATCTCAATTCAATCCAACAATTAAACACTTATTAAGCCAATGAACTATATTCATTCTTGACCCAAGGCAGAAATAAAAATAATTCCTGCATTCAAGAAACTCATATTCTACTGGGCAGTGGGAGTACTAATACATAGAAAATTAAATATAAAATCCATGCAATCTAATTTTGGGGATGGAGGAGAGTAATTTAATAATTGGTGCAATAGAGAAGGACTTCAAGTACAAAGTTGCACTGAACTAAGACTTGAAGGAAGACATGAATTTGAAAAGTTAAGTGGAGAGTGCATTCCTTGCATGGTGGGGAGAGGGCTAGCCTTTGTAAAGACAAAGAGAAGATGGAATATTGTCATCAGAGTCTAGCTAATAGCTCAATTTGTCTGAAATGTTGAGCATATAAAGAGTGTGCTGGAGACCAATGTGAAGGCCTATAAATGCCAAACAAAGGATTTGTATTTTATCCTGGGAGAAATAGGGAACCACTATAACTTTTTTAGCAGAACTGTACTTTAGGAATGCCAATTTGATAGCTGTGTGAAAAACTGATGAGAGAAGGAAAGATATTAGATTCAGGGAGACTGACTAGGAAGTTATTGTAATAATTTAGTCAAGTTGTGATGAAGGCTTTATTAGTGGGAGAAATGGTGTAGAGGGAGAATTTACACTATTTGGTAACAGATTCAATGTGGGCAATGAGGGAGATTGAAGTATCAAGGACAATCCAGGACTGTGAACATGGCAACTAAAACCATGAAGGTGCCCTTGGCAGGAATATGCTGATTAAGGTGAGGTGTTTTGTTTTACTTTTTTTCCTAAAAAAGATAATAGGCTCGACTTTAGATATATTTAATTGAAGATGCATATGAGGCATCCAGTTGGAAATGTTCAACATGCAGCTGGTGATGTGGAATTGGAGATCAAGAGAGAAAGGAGAACTATGTAGGAGCTAATGACATTAATGAAAAAGAGAAGGCATAGATAGAAAAAAAAAAAGGAAAAAAACTCCAGGACTGAGTCTTTGGCTCTCCATACCTTTTGCATCCAAAAGGTTTATTTAAACCACTGATTCTATTGGTCTGGGGCAAATGATGACAACTTCTATAGGTTTATATTTCAATCAGGACTCAGATACTGCATACTGAACCACTTAGTACTTAGTTTAGTCCTATATAGGTAAGACCCTTCTCAGGGTTTGTTTTTCTCTGTGCTGTGGGATCTGCTACTCTAGGTTTTAAAACTACAGAGATTGATTTTACACCCATTTCCATAACATTGCTGGGCACATAGAAATCACAATAACTCATAGTCATTCTTGTTAAAATGTGGCAGCTGAGTCCAAGGAACAGCTTCAGCTCACAGTGAATTTTCCCATGAATACGTATGACTTCATTCAATAAGGAGCAGCTTTCACCAGAAAGACTTTGGTCAACAGATTTGTACTGAAATAAACTTCATGAGTTGACACTAACTTAATTAAAAAGTGATAAATCTCCCTATCCCAGTCTATCAACTATTTTTAAAAAGAGAGAAATTTCAGTCTCTCCTTATTAAGTCTCACTAGTAGTCACTTTAAAAACACAATTCCCATCCTAAGTTTTATGCCACATAGCATTGAACATATCTGTAATTTTCCCTCTTGTACTAGGCAAATATATTTTAAACCATACTGCATTTGCATATATTCTTTAATTCTAGTAATGATTTCACATGAGTCAGAGGACCTGGATTCAAACTCCATCTCTACTATTTATTGTGTTACCTTAGGCAACCTCTCTAGACCTCGGTTTCCTCATCTATAAAATGAGAAGGTTGGATTAGATGCCTTCTACTATCTTTATCAGCTCTTCTGAATCCCAAATCTTGCATTATATGATGCTAGTCCTGGAGTCTTCCTCATAGTGAACTGGCCAATAATTTTATGAAGAAATCCTTCTTTTTAAAATACATCATAGGCATGGCTAGGTGGCGCAGTAAGTAGAGCGTTGGCCCCGGAGTCAGGAGGACCCGAATTCGGTTCTGGCCTCAGACACTTAACACCCACACAAAAATACTAGCCATGTAACCTTGGGCAAGTTACTTAATCCCAATTTCCCTCCAAAAAAAAATAAAATACATCATAATTTCCTGATTAAAGAACTAAAACTAATTTTTTTCAACACCACCTTAGTTATTCTTTTCACATGTACACATATACACATACATATACACAGAAACACAAAGATATGTTTGGCTATCATTAAATGAGGTCATAACCCTTGATAGAAAGTTAATTGATTTATAGACCATGAACTATTGATCCTTTTAGCATTGGCTCTATATCCTCAATAGCATAGTCATTTCCTCTAGTCACAGAAAATTAACATTCTTACTCCTCAGTTATACAGATCCTATTCCCTCTGTCATTTTCTTGGACTTTGATGCCTTCCCATTTGCTTACATATTTCAGTTCTAACCCATCCATCTGCCTTCATCTGTACTTCATCAACAGTCTTTCAATCCTCTGAAATTTGGCTTCCATCCTCACCACTCTACTGAAACTGCTATCTCAGAAGGTCACCAATGCATAACTTTTTTCTGCCCTTGAACTCTACAGTTTTTCATTCTGTTGACCATCTCCTCTTTTTGGATACCACCTCCTCCCTTAGCCTCACATATTACATTCTCACCACTCTTTACTTCCTATATCTGTAATTCTTACTTTTTATTTTTATCTTTTCTTCTTATCCTTTTTCTGATTTTTCTCTTTTTGCATCCTTAATAATCTCATTCATTCACACAGCTATCCATAGCATTTCTTCCTACTCCTAGGATCCCCAAATCAAATCATTTACAGTTCTTAACTCTCTTCTGAGCTTCAGACTCACACCCCTACTTTTCTATTGGACAACACCACCTGGATACTCTATGGATTCTCATCATGTCCAAAGCTGAAATTGTCTTTTCATAAGGTACTCATCCAGATTTTAATTTTTGATTCACTTTTTCAATCAGTGCCACCACCAGTGATTCTTTTATTTTAAAGCCTTGGCATACTCTTTGATTTTTTATCTTTTCATCTTCGATTATATCTCCTCATTTCTCTTATTCAATCACTAACCAAAGTCTGGCAATTCTACCTGTTCTCCCATCTCTGCCCATCCTATCCTCTCTGCTACCATATTAGTGCAGTCATTATCACTGGAATTATAGAGGGGCAGAACAATGTAGTGAGAAGTGATGTAATGGAAACATTGAATCAGGCTTAGATTTAGAGTCCTTGTGCTTCAAATCTATGTGGTAGTCAATCAATAAAAATTTACTAAGCACCTACTATATGCTAGGTACTGTGCTAACTGGTGAAGATTTTAAAAAGAAACAAAAAAAATCCCAAAAGATAGTTCTTGTCCTGGAAGAAGTCACAATCTAATGGGACAGACAACAAATATATAAAAACAATGTTCAAGATTAATAGGAAATAATCAACAGAAGGAAGGCTGTGGAATTAAGAAGGGATGGAAAAGACTTCCTATAAGAGCTGGAATTTTATCTGTGAATTGAAGGAAACTAGGAGGGTAAATAAAATGAAGGAGAACATCCCAGGCATGGGGAACAGTAAGAAAAATTGCCTAGAGCCAAGAAATTGTTTGAGAAATTACACATCAGTGATACTGGATCAAAGAGTACATGGGGGAAAGGGTATAAGATGAAAGAAGGCTGATGGGGGTCGGGGAGGGAAGAAGAGGAGCCTATGAAAGTATTTGCAAACAAAACAGAGGGTTTTGTTTTTGTTACTGGAAATGATAGAGAGTCACTGGAGTTTATTGAGTAAGAGTGACATGGTCAGACTTGTGCTTTGGGGAAATAACTTTGGCAGCTGTATGGAGAATTGACAGAAGTGGGGAGAGACTTGTAGTAGGTAGACTAACTAATAGGCTAGTTTGATAGTCCAGACATTAAGATATGAGGCGTTACCAGGGTGGTAGTAGCATCAGAGGAGAGAAGGAGGGCCATTCAAGAGACATTGCAAAAGTGAAATTGATGCCTTGATAACAGATTGGATATAGAGGATGAGAAATTAATAAGGGGTTGTAATGTTAAGGGAATAGGGAGATCTTTGTGTCCATTAATAAGCCTATGTGGCCACATGTGTCTCCTTTTCCCTTGGAACAGAAGTTGTGTTCCCAGATCTAAAGGTAAATAGGTAATTTTGTTACAAGATATCTTGTTGCTTTCACGGCTGTGTAGTGGACAACCTCAGAGGGAGACAATGTGGACTATTGTATACACCCTGAGTCACATTGAACCCATTGGGGGAAGAACTTGCCTAAGGAGGAGCCTGCTTAGGGGAGATTTCCTTATAAGAAGGCTTTCACATTTTTAGTACTTAGCTAATTAGGCACTGAAGGTTGTGATGTATTCTGGTTCTAAGCCTATTAGACAAAAGTAGATAGTGTGAGTATATGTATATGCATGTGTATGTATATATGCATATGTGTATATGCATGTATATGTGTATATGTATGTGCACATGTGCGTGTAAGTGTATATGTACATGTGAGTATGTGTATATGTATGTGTATATGTTTGTGTATGTGTCTATATGTATGTGTATGCATATATGTATATGTGTATATATATATATATGGGTATGTGTGTGCATGTATATTTTATATGTATATGCATATGTGTCTGCATGTGTATTATATGTGTACACATTTGTGTACATGTGCGTGCATGTATACAAATACACATACATGTATGCGTATATGTATATGCACTGTGTGTTATATTGTGTGTGTGTGCATATGCATGTGTGCATGCATACATATATATGCACTGTATGCATATTATATGTATGTATACATTTCTATGTGTATATTTTCATGCATATGTATATGTGTGTTTATTTGTATATGTACATGTATATATTCTGAGGTGAGATTTTGCTTCGGGGGTTTGCTTCTGAGAAGGACCTTTTGATTCTCTGTATGGGACTCTAAGTTGCCATTTGTTAAGAGCCCCTCAAGTATTCAGAGGATTGTGCTCTCCCAATCTGGTGGTATATGTAGGTGGTTATATTACTTTGTTCAGACAGTAGGAGTCCTGTCTGTTGAATCTCAGTGCTAATTTCTCTGCTTGTATTTTCTACTTATTTGTAATTAAAGTAAGAGTGTTGACTCCTTTAAAAGTTGTCTTTCCTTTAGCAAAGAAAATCAAAGAACTTGTGCTAGCAGGCCATCCTGGATATGCTAGGGCGCTTGTTAACACAGGAGTCAAGAATGAAATCTAGGTTTTAAGTCTGAGGGACTGGAAGGATGGTGATACCCTTAATAACAATATAAAAAGTGGGAAATACAAATGGTTTGGGGAAAAGGTAATGGGTTCAACTTTGGACATGTTGAGTTTAAGGTGTCTATTGGACATTAAGTTTGAGATATATGAAAGGCAATTGGAGATACAATATTGGAGGGTGGCAAAAAAATTATGCCATGATCACTAGATTTGAGAACCATTATCATAGAGATGATAATTAAATCTATGGGAGCTGGTGAAATCACCAAGTGACATAGGGTAGAAGGAGAAAAGAAGAGGGCTTTAGACAAAAGCCTGAGGATCCAGAAAAGGAGACTGAGAAAGAGCATAGAGATAGAAGACAGTGGTATCACAAAAACTTAAGAGACAAGAGAGTATCTCAAGAAGAGGGTGATCAACAGTGTCAAAAGCTGTAGAAAGGTCAAGGAGAATGGAGTTTGAGAAAAGGCCATTGGATTTGGCAGTTGAGAAATCATCGTTAATTCGTTTCAGTGGAATAATGAGGCCAGAAGCCAAAGTGTAAGTGTTTAAGAAAAGAGCAAGAGGAAAGAAAGTGGAAGTACCTATAGTAGACAGTCTTTTCAAGAAACTAAGCCACCAAGGGCTGATTAGAGTGAGGATCAAGTGAATATTTTTTGAAGATGGAGGAGACTACATGAATGACTGTAGGATTTAGTGAAGGAGTCATTAGACTGAATGAGAGTGAAGATGAGTGATGGACGGCCAGGAAGGTGCGGCACAGCAGACGCAGGCCGGGAAGGCATGGCAGACGCAGGCCTGGAAGGGGCCTGATCAACTCGGAGGTCACGTCTTCCCACCAACCACAAGGTCCACTACCAGGCCTATCACCAAATGTCTGGGACTGGAAAGAGCAAGTTAAGAAGCAAATACAGGGGCTCCTGTACTGGACAGCAAACACTCCTGAGGCTACCACTTCATAGCCCAGAAATTTTTTTTTTAAAAGCCCCTTTCAGGACCTCCAAAGACGAGGATGACAGAATGAACCCCACTTGCTCCAAAACCCCCCCTGACCCTGAAAACATAGTAACTATTGCCCAGGGCAAAACCCTCTACAGTAAAGGCTTGGGATCCTAGAGGAAGGGCATGGCTAGGACCCTGCCTCAAAATAGGTAGAAAGCAGACTACAAAGACAAAGACTCTGGAATCCTACTATGCTCAGAGGGAGGAACCAACCTCAGAGGGAGACAATGTGGACTCCACACCCAAAGCTGAAACTTCAACAGGGAATGGGTCCCAAGCACAGAAGGCTTTCCTAGATGAGACAAAAAAGAACTTAGAAAACAAAATGAGAGAGATAGAAGACAAAATGAATAATTCTGTCAAAACGAATTAGAAAATTAGAAATTAGAATTAGAAAAACATTATAATGAGGAAAATATCTCTCTAAAATGAAAAGTGTATGATATGGAAAAGGAGCTTCAAATTTTAACCAAGGAAAATGATTTGCTAAAAACCAGAATTAACCAAATGGAAACAAATAACTCTATGAGGAACCAAGAATTAGCCAAGCAAAACAACAAAAATGAAAAATTAGAAAAAGAGGTAAAATACCTCAAAGAAAAAATAACTGACCTGGAAAACAGATCCAGGAGAGATAATTTGAGAATCTTAGGCCTAAAAGAAAATTATGATGAAAAAATGAGCCTGGACAACATTCTCCAAGAGCTTGTTAAGGAAAACTGCCCTGAGATACTAGAACCTGAGGGTAAAATAGAAATCGAAAGAATCCACCGGACACCTGCTGTAAGAGATCCCAAACTGAAAAATCCTCAAAATGTTGTGGCCAAACTCCAGACCTACCAGATAAAGGAGAAAATACTTCAAGCGGACAGAAAGAAACAATTCAAATATCAAGAGTCCACAGTGAGGATTGCACAGGATTTGGCAGCCTCTACACTGAAAGACCGGAGGCAGTGGAATACAATTTTCAGGAAGGCAAAAGAGCTCGGGTTACAACCAAGGATCACATACCCAGCGAGACTGAGCATATTCTTCCAGGCAAAGAGATGGTCATTCAATGATATAACAGAGTTCCAGACCTTTTTGATAAAAAAGCAAGAACTCAATGGAAAATTCAACCTCCAATTACGAGATGCAAAAGTGACTTAGAAAGGTAAACAAGGAGAACACACACACACACCCTGCTATTTGATAAGAGCAAACTGTTTATAGACAAGTAGAGGGTATGACTATAAAATACACAAAGTGATGATTTAAAAAAAATCTTGTTAAGGGCTACAAAGGGACTGCAATGGAAGAAAGGGAATGGTTGAAGTGGAAAAGGGTGAATTATGCCACTCATAGAGGAATAAAAACTGGATAGCAGAGGAAAAAAAGGGAGGGTGTTGGGAAGCATATGAGCTTTTCCCTCATTGGTTCTGGTCCAAGAAGGGAATAACAACCAGTTAAGCATAGGACGCTATAGAGAAGAAACGCAAAAAGAATCATTTTAGAGGGAAAGAGGGGAGGGAGAGGAGCTTCGCATGAGATTTGTTCCTGTCATTCTTGATGGGAAGAAAAAATAGCATACTTCTTTAAGTATAACAATAACCTACAGGCAGTAGGAGGGGGAAAGAGTTACGAAAGGGGGGTGGGAGTGGTTTGTAGGGAGGGAAGTAGTAAGGGGAAAGGGGAGGAAAAGGGAGGGGGGCTGAAAAGGGAACAATGAGGGAGGCGGTGGTCAAAAGGAAATCTATTAAGGGGGGGAAGGGAGAAGGGAGAGAAAATATGAACATTAACAGGGGCAGGAATAGGATGAGGGGAAAGAAACAGATAACAATCCTAACTTTAAATGTGAATGGAATGAACTCTCCCATAAAATGGAGACGGATAGCAGAATGGATTAGAAATCATAATCCTACAACATGCTGTTTACAAGAAACACATCTGAAACAGAGGGATACACACAAGGTAAAGGTAAAGGTAAAAGGTTGGAGTAAAATATATCATGCCTCAGCTAAAGTAAAATGAAGCAGGGGTAGCAATCCTTATCTCAGATAAAGCAAATGCAAAAATTGACCTAATTAAAAGAGATAAGGAAGGAAACTATATCCTGTTAAAAGGCACCATTGAGAATGAAGCAATATCACTACTTAACATATATGCACCAATTGGTGTAGCATCCAAATTCCTAGAGGAGAAGGTAAAGGAATTAGAGGAAGAAATAGAGAGCAAAACTATACTAGTGGGAGACCTTAATCTCCCCCTCTCTGAACTTGATAAATCCAACCGCAAAATAAACAAGAAAGAAGTTAAGGAGGTGAACAGGATTTTAGAGAGGACAGGTATGATAGATCTCTGGAGAAAACTGAATGGGGATGAAAAGGAATATACTTTCTTCTCAGCGGTTCATGGCACATACTCAAAAATTGACCATGTTCTAGGGCATAAAAACCTCACAATTCTATGTAGTGAGGTAGAAATATCAAATGCATCATTCTCAGATCATGATGCAATAAAAATTATATGCAATAAAGGGCCAGGGAAAGACAGACTGAAAACTAATTGGAAATTAAACAATTTAATCCTAAAGAATAAGTGGGTCAAACAACAAATTATAGAAACAATCAGTAACTTCATTCAAGAGAATGATAATAATGGGAGAACATACCAAAATCTGTGGGATGCATTAAAGGCAGTTTTTAGGGGAAGTTTTATATCCCTGCGTGCATACGTGATTAAATTAGAGAAAAGGGAGGTCAACAAATTGGGCATGCAATTAAAAACCTTGAAAAAGAACAAATTCAAAATCTCCAATTAAATACTAAACTAGAAATATTGAAGAGTAAAGGAGAGATTAATAAAATCGAAATTAAGAAAACTATTGAACTAATAAATAAAACCAAGACCTGGTTTTATTAAAAAAAAAACAAAAAAATTGATAGATCTTTAGTCAATATGATAAAAAAAGAAAGAAGAAAACCAAATTATGAGTATCAAAAATGAAAAGGGTGAATCTACCTCCAATGAAGAGGAAATCAAAACAATAATTAGGAATTATTTTTCCCAATTGTATGCACAAAAATTTGACAATCATAGGGAAATGGATGAATATTTAGAAACATGCAAGTTGCCCAGATTAACTGAAGAGGAAGTAAATTACTTAAATAATCCCATCTCAGAAAAAGAAATTGAACAAGCCATCAGTCAGCTCCCTAGGAAAAAATCTCCAGGGCCAGATGGATTCACTAGTGAATTCTATCAAACATTTAAAGAACAATTGATTCCAATACTCTACAAACTATTTGGGAAAATTAGTGAAGAAGGAGTCCTACCAAATTCTTTTTATGACACAAATATGGTACTGATACCTAAATCAGGAAGAGATAAAACAGAGAAAGAAAATTATAGACCAATCTCCCTCATGAATATAGATGCAAAAATTCTAAATAAAATAGTAGCCAAAAGACTACAGCAACTTATCTCAAGAATAATACACTTTGATCAGGTAGGATTTATTCCAGGATTGCAAGGATGGTTTAATATTAGGAAAACCATCAGTATAATTGATCATATCAACAATAAAACTAGCAGAAACCACATGATCATCTCAAAAGATGCAGAAAAGGCTTTTGACAAAATACAACATCCATTCCTAATAAAAACATTAGAAAGTATAGGAATAAATGGAGCCTTCCTTAAAATAATAGGTAGCATCAATTTAAAGCCATCAGCAAGTATTATATGTAATGGGGAGAAGCTAGAAGCATTTCCCATAAGATCAGGGGTGAAACAAGGGTGTCTACTATCACTCCTCTTATTCAATCTGGTACTAGAAATGTTAGCAGTAGGAATTACAGAAGAAAAAGAAATCAAAGGAATCACATTAGGCAAAGAAGAGGCCAAGCTATCACTCTTTGCAGATGATATGATGATATACTTAGAGAATCCTAGAGAATCTAGTAAAAAAAACTGCTTGAGACAATAAATAAATTTGGCAAAGTTGCAGGATATAAAATAAACCCACATAAATCCTCGGCATTCCTATATATTTCCAATGAAATTCAACAGCAAGAAGTAGAAAGAGAAATCCCATTTAAAGTTACCGTAGACATTATAAAATATTTGGGAATCTACCTGCCAAAACAAACCCAGGACCTGTATGATAATAACTACAAAACACTTTTCACACAAATAAAGTCAGATCTAACTAATTGGAAAAATATCAATTGCTCATGCCTGGGGTGGGTTAATATAATAAAAATGACAATTTTACCTAAATTAAATTATATATTTAGTGCCATACCAATTAATTTACCAAAAAACTACTTTATAGAGTTAGAAAAAATAGTAATAAAATTCATTTGTAGGAATAAACGGTCCAGAATATCAAGGGAATTAATGAAAAGAAATGCTGGGGAAGGTGGACTAGCTTTACCAGATTTCAATCTGTACTATAAAGCAGCAGTCATCAAAACTACTTGGTACTGGCTGAGGAATAGAGGAGTGGATCAATGGAATAGATTAGGTACAAGAGATTCAGAAGTCAATGACTATAGTAATGTATTGTTTGATAAACCCCCAGACCCTGGTTTTTGGGATAAGAACTCACTATTTGACAAAAACTGCTGGGAAAATTGGAATATAGTATGGCAGAAACTGGGCATAGACCATTATCTAACACCATATACCAAAATCAATCTAAATGGGTTCGTGATCTAGGTATAAAGCTTGATACTGTAAGCAGTCTGCTAAAACAAGGAATAGTTTACCTATCAGACTTGTGGAGAGGGAATGACTTTATGACTAAACAGGAATTAGAGAACATTATAAAATGTAAAATGGATAATTTTGACTACATGAAATTGAAAAGTTTCTGTACAAACAAAGCCAATGTAACCGAGATTAAGAGGGAGGTGGGAAATTGGGAAAGAATCTTTACAACCCATGTCTCTGACAAAGGACTCATTTCTAAAATATACAGAAAATTGAGTCAAATTTATAAGAATACAAGTCATTCCCCAATTGATAAATGGTCAAAGGATATGAACAGGCAGTTTTCAGAGAAAGAAATTAAAGCTATCTATAAGCACATGAAGAAATGCTCTAATTCACTATTGATTAGAGAAATGCAAATCAAAACAACTCTGAGGTACACGTCTCACCAGTCAGATTGGCTAAGATGACAAAACAGGAAAATGACAAATGCTGGAGAGGATGTGGGCAAACTGGAACACTAATGCATTGTTGGTGGAGTTGTGAACTGATACAGCCTTTCTGGAGAGCAATCTGGAATTATGCCCAAAGGGTTATAAATACTTTCATACCCTTTGATCCAGCAATACCACACCTAGGGTTATATCCCAAAGAGTTCATAGAAATGGGAGAAAGACCCATATGTACAAAAATGTTTATAGCAGCTCTTTTTGTGGTGGCAAAGAATTGGAAATTAAGGGGGTGCCCATCAATTGAGGAATGGCTGAACAAGTTGTGGTATATGCATGTTATGGAATACTATTGTGCTATAAGAAATGAGGAGCAAATGGACCTCATATTTACCTGTAGAGGCTTAAAAGACCTGATGCTGAGTGAGAAGAGTAGAACCAGGAGAAATTTGTACGCAATTACAGACACAAAATATGTGACCACCAACTTTGATAGACTGGACTCTCCTCAGCAATGCAGGGATATTAAGTCAATCCCAAAAGACGCATGATGGAGAGAAAAATGTGCATCCAGAGGAAGAACTAGAAAGAACTAAGTTTATATCCATGTGGAAGCAAAATACCTGATCTTTTTCATTCTCTTATTTGGTTTTATGTCTTCTTTACCATTTTTCATTCTAGCTGGTACAATCCCTCCTTATAACCTGACCAATGTATAATGTGAAAGTATTTACAGATCCTATACTTGACTATAAGCCGCCATGGGGGGAGGAAAGGGAGGGGGACAAAATGTGACATTCAAGGAATTGTGGAATTGAATACTGTAAACTAAAAGGAAACAAACAAATTAATAAATTTAAAAAATTTAAAACAAAATGAGTGATGGACTAGGAATTGCAGAGGGGGACATCTATTGGAGGAGACAGAATTGAATTTGTGGGTAGAAGAGTCAGCAGCAATAAGGCCTCCTCTTCATATAAGATAAAAGATCAAGGAAAAGACAATGGCAGAAGGCATTACAAGAGAGATGAAATAAGGGAGAAAAGAGAAAAGGGAGGCCATGACAAATGACTTTAATTTTTTCTGTAAAATATGAGTCAAGGTTCTCAGCAGAGAGAGTGAGGGGAGGGGCATGGAATGTTTCAGAAAGGATTAAAAAAATTTGGAAAAGCTACTATGGAGGGTGGGATAGTGAGTGAACAAGAAAGGTATGGTAGGATTGCTTAGAAGCATGGAGGACTTCGTTGAGGTTGTGTAACATAGATTTGTAGTGACAATAGGCAAATCACTTAAATTCGGTGAGTCTCAGTTTCCCCATGAAGTAATGTCAATTTCTCTGGATTTCAGATGAGATAATGTATATAAAATATTTTGTAAACCTTCAAACGTCATAAATATTACCTATTATTATCATAATAGTATGTTAATCAGTCTTCCTGTTTTCACTCTTTCTATTCTTCCAAATCATCCTTCACACATATGCTAAATTAGTCTTTCTCATGCATAGATTTTTTTCCTACATCTTTTGCCTTTCCCAACAAAAATTGACCCTGGCCCTCTACTGTGTTTTGAATAAAGTTAAATTATTGGACCTAACATTCAACATACACCACAGTTTGGCACTATTCTGCCTACCCAGCCTTATAAACTTCTCTATATCATGTTTTTTATGTTCAGGCTAAATAGGACAATTTACTACCTCCCAAAATGATTTTTGCTGTTCTCCCCTCCTGTCTTTACTCACATTTTTTCCTTCCTTCTGGAATATATTCCATCTCTCCTTTTGCTTATTGAATTCTTGTTCTTCTTTTGAACTCTACTAACCTGACACCTTCACTAGTAAGCCTTCTCTTATCCCTTCTCTGAGTAATTATCTCTCCCTCCTTGGGCCTTACATAGCTCTTATTATTATTATTATTATACTCTCAATGTCCTTGTCATGTATTATTGTGAAATATATTAATTTATGTATATCTCTTTCCTTTATCAGACTGTAAGCTCCATGAGAGAAAAGATTTTATCTTATCTAAATTTTGTATCTCTACCAGTGCCTACCACAGAACTCTGAATATTTTAGGCACTTAAAAATGTATATTGAATTGAATTAAATGCCCTTAACAACTGACTTGACCTTACTTTCTGTTGGTGTTGTGATAAGAACCTGGGATCAGAGGTAAGGAAATATAACTAACTAAAATAATAATAACTACCAGTTATTAATATATTCATGTAGTACACAAATCTTTCTGATCATAGCCCATTTGAAAAGTATCTTTCAATCAAATTCAATCCAACAAATGTTTATTATATACCTACTATGCCCAAGGCAATGGAGAAAGAGAAAAATTAAATCAATCCCTTGAGAGCCTGACATAATAGGAGGATAATAATTGTATGTTAAAATACAAGATAATTTGAGGAAGAAGAAGAGAACATTAGCCATTGTGGGTAGAGAGAAAGTTTTTACAGTCTGAGTCTTAAAGTACAAGATCTTTGAATGATTCTGAAGGATGGAGAAATGGTTGAGGTGTACCTAAGGCATGGGGGTCACCCTGTGTATAGGAATAGAGGTAAGAAATGGAATGTCCATTTTTACTAGTAGCCCAATTTGACGAAAATATTTAGTGAAGTAGAGGAAAAATATAATATAAAATATCTTTTAAAAAAAAGGATACTATAATGCCAAGCACAACCAATTTCCAGGTTCAGATTGCAAGCATAACAAACTCCGTTTATGCAGTAACAGATTAAGACAAGTCATTCACAGAAAATCAAAATACAGCATTCACCATGTGTACTCAATAATGTAGTAAGTCCTTAATTCAATCACAAAGTACTAAGGTCCAAGTACTCTACCCCTGGACAGTACATTCACTTAGTCAATTACAAAGTCTTCTCTCTATTAAACCGGATATTAGTTTCCAATCATAAACAAAGTACATTCATTTGGTCAGTCACAAAGCACAAAAATCAAAGTACTCAACCCCTGGATCCCAACTGAATTACAATTGCCATCAGTTACCACCAAGCACCTTCTCAAAGGGGAAGTGGAGAGCACAAAGGCCATCTACCCCACAACTAGGTTAGAATATCATCACAGCATTCAATACCCAAGGAGAAGTCTTTTCTGTATCTTGAACTGAGGCAAGTTCTCAGCAATCCCTGTTCCTGGGAAGGCAAAGCTTTAAAAAGCCACAATATACATTGCCAGCGTCCTCATCAATTCACTGTTTGCCTGCAAAACAGTCTCAGGACTCCTGAAAATATCAGCAAAACCCTCCTCCAGGACTTCTGTGAGCATACAACAAGGAAATCCTCCTTCAGGGCTTCTGAACCAACAGCAATGTTTCAGGACCTCTGCAAAAACAGCACTGTCCTTTACCAGCAGACGCATCTGGCAAAACAACATCAAAACAGACAGAAAAAATACCAGCACCGCAGTCATGCCTCCTCAGTTCTCAGCAGCTCTGGCTGGCAGTTCTCAAAAGTCCTGGGCAGCTCCAACTGGCCTTCAGCAGTCCAGATGGCTTCAGCTGGCAGTTTTCTTTGTCTCTCAGCAACTCTGGACCCTGACAATTCTCTCCCTCTCTCTGCTTCCATGATGCTGCTCCCCAAAGTTCATTACCTCTTGCCTAGACTTGGTAGAGCCAGCTCTACCAATAGTCTAGGCAAGAGGTAATGAAGCTGAGTTATCTTGTTAGTTTGTGTGTGGAGAGGAGGAGGGGATGTTATAGAAATTGGGCCTTGGCAACCAATTGGATTTGGATACACTGAATATGCATTCAATTGGAGAGATGTAGCAGATGGTTGATAATATAAAACTAGAATTTAAGAAAATATATTAGCGTTTGTTAGTTTTTTGTTTGTTTGTTTTAATTTGAGGTTTATAAGCATAAAGATGATCCTTCAACCCACAGGAAATGATAAGATCACAAGGTGGCATGGAAGAAAAGTATATATTCCATAATTTGGGGGGCAGGACATGAATGATGATCCAGCAAAAGAGTCTGAGAATGAGTATTCAGAGAGGCTGGAATTATAATTTTATATAATGCTTCAAAATCACTTTTGTTATTCAACATATCATACAAAAGAGTGTATATATGTACACTCTTTTGTATGATATGTGTATGATATTATATGATGTATAATATAGTCTTTTGTATGATATATGATATTATATATGTATAATATATATATGGTTATTCTCACTTTCTATTTGAAAAAATAGACAGAAATGCCAACATATTCACATTTAAACAAAAAAATATATAACAGCAAGATTAAAATTTTATTTGTCCAAGAGGATACTATTACTCAAGACAGGCTTTACTCAGGTCTCTTTATGCTCCTAGAAAAGCAAAATCTTGATCCAAATCAACCTCAGAGAGGCAAGATAAGTAAACATTACTTGGTGAAATCAAAGAGTTGATTTCTTGTAAGATTTTATGAATGAGCTCCTATTATTCTGGAAAAGTAACAGAGCACCATGTTTAGACATCTGCATACAAAAAAAAACAATTAAAATGTGCACAGATAGGGGGTTTTGGAAGAACCAGAAAGCAGTGTGAGAAAGGAAGTTCAGCAGGCCAGTATAAGTAATTGTCATGCCCCCTTTTTTTCTTTGATACAAAAGAAAAATCTTCTTTAAAGTCAGTCGACTTATTTTAAAATAAACTCAAAGCCAGGCGATAATATGCATTTGTAAATATGAATAACACCAGGATACTTGCCTGAAAGGGTAAAAAGTTCCTGTAAATCTTTTATGGGCTTCAGAGCAAACATCTATATAAGCTAACAGGTCAAATTTTGACTTCATTATTTGTGGTATGACTTGATAATCTGCCTTGTGATGGTTACTTAGTTTATTTTCTCTCCCCCTTTCTTCCCTCTATACTATTGAGCAAGACAATCACTGGCTTTTAGGTCTGCTTGAATATGATCCATTTTTCTTGGGCTTAGTAGAAAACTGAAGTAGGTGGACATTTAAAATTGCAGCTCTGATATTTACATAATTATAGCAATTTTTATATAGTAGCAGATCAAAAATATCCAAATCTTGCGACCAACCAATCCACAGATTTGGGATTTTTGTGAATCTCATTGTGAGTAAACTGTAATTTTAATGTCATTCAACATAACTAATACAGTAAATTCTTTCTCTTTCAAATACAAGTAAATGTATAGCAAATAAAATAGTACATATTATACCCTGTATTATTTGATATTTTATAAATACTTATCTAAATCCTTCCCACTTTTCAGCTCACAAAAAATGTCATACAGATAAAGTAGAGGATGGCAGCAATCACAGAATTTGTATTCAGTTCAGAACCTTTTTCAATTGGGGTAAATGGTGCAAAGTCTTCATTGGAAGGTAATAAATAGAAGGGAGCTAATTCAACAGACAGATATGCTAAGGAATCAATAATAGGCAAAGTATGGAGACAGGAAATGGAAGGATAAGAATGGGGAATGGAAAACTGTCCAGTTTGACCAAAACTATTACTACTAGCCTATAAGAAGTAGGGTAGAATGAGATAAGTCTAAAAAGGTAAATTGGAGGCAGATTATGAAGGTCCCTGAATGGTGTTTTATGAGTTTATGTTTTAGTAGGTGATGGGGAGCCACTGACAGCTTTAAAGGAGAGGAGGAAAATGATTGGAATGGTACATTAGGAAGATCATGATAGTAGCAATATGAAGGATGGAATGCAAGTAGAAAGATCAATTCAAACCTAAGACAAATATGACCCGAATCAGTGGTTACATTTAAATTAGAAAAGTGCAGATCGATGCAAAAGATATTGCAAAGATAGATGAGAGAATGGAAAAATTCAAAGATGACTCTTATGTCCCAAACCTGGGTGATAGAGAAGAAGACAATGGCATAAATAGAAATACAAGAGTTTGGAGATGGGGATGTTTTGTTAGGAAGATGATGAGCTCAATTATGTATGGTAATTCTGATGTTCCAGCAATATATCCAAGAGGATATATTAGGAAGTAGTTATAAATATGGGACTAGAAATCTTGGGGGAGTATATGGGAAGTTAGGATCGATATAGATACGTAGATATAAATATATACACACATACATATGCATACATACATGTATGTGTGTATGTATAAATCACTTGCATAATAGAAATCATAAAAATTAGATTCTACCAGTAAGGAAAGGGTGTTGAGAGAGAAGGGGTCATAGCACAAAAGCTTAGGGGAAAGCTACCTGTAAGTCGGTAGAAGATGAAAGAGAAGCAGAGTAGACAAAGAAGGAGCAGTTAGAGAGATAGCAGAAGAATCTATGAGTGGTGCCTCCAAGGAGGATACAAAATAGAGGAGGAGGTGGTCCACAGTGTCCTTTGGAGAAGTCAAGAAGGAAAAACACAGAAAAAGGGGTCAGTCATTGGATTTTACAACATGAAGATCTTTTGTGGCCTTTGAGAGAGCTGTATCAATAGTTTTGAAGGCAGAAACAAAGCTGTAAATGGTTGGAGATTGAGTGGGTTGAGGTAAAGGAGGGAGCAAATATAGATTCCTGATAGAAACTTATCAATGAACTGAAAGAAAGAAATAAGATGATGGCTTAGGAAGTAGTGAAGGGAAATTTTTTCTTAAGGTAAAAGAAAAAAAGTTGATAAAAATTTAGGCAGGCAGGTTTGAAATATTATTACTACATAGATATGACACATAGAAAGCTTTGTGGAAGTATTAATATAATTTTGTGGTTTTCCATGTTCTCATTCCTATAGTTTATGATGTTATGGCTCAGGGGAATTGTTTTATTTTGCCAGTGGTAACTTCATATGCCCACCCATACTTTAATACGTGGCAATAGTTAATAAACAGAAAAAAGAAGCATTTTAGCTCTAAACTATTTAAGCTTCACTTTTCTTAAATTTAAAAGTTATCAGCATTTGAGATTTCATATGAAGACGAGTTACAGTTGTATTATTTCTCTTTTTATCACATGCTTGCTCATTCTTCTAGGGATCAAAGTATGTATTTGTGTGTGGGCTCTTACATGTGCACTTCTGTGTGTGTGTATGTATGTTTTAGAGAGGAAAAAATGACAGCCATGCCAAGAGAAGGGTCTCAACCACTGTGGATAAATCAATCCATCAAAGAAAAAAAAACAATTCTGCCATGAAACTTAATCACTAAAGGTCATGTCGGGGAGTGAGGAACAGATTAAATTAGCATAGTATTAGATATGGAAAATGATTTCTGTCAAAATCATCTTTACCACAATTATAATATGTTAATTACGTATTTCATTAAGGAAGTTGATTATGGTTCACAGATGAAATCATGCAGGCGAAGACACCTGGAAGGAAGCACTAGAGCCTGAAGCTAGCTCTCTCTCTCTCTCTCTCTCTCTCTCTCTCTCTCTCTCTCTCTCTGTCTCTCTCTCTCTGTCTCTCTCTCTCTCTCCCCTTTCTCTCCCTTATATAAAGATATATTTATTTTAGTGATTTATGTAGCTTTCATTCAGAAGAGTTGTTGCATCATCATCGTCGTCATCATCATCATCATCATCATTATTATTATTCCAGTTATCTGATTCATGGAGCAGTGCTAGGGAGCAAATGAAAACTACACACCCAGTGATGGTGCACAGCTCTTCACTTTGTCTTCCTTTCCATGCCCAGAATGAATTATCTCAGAACAATGCCCTTCTTTTTACCTTTTTTTTCCTGCATTTTATACTCATCTTCTTCCTCTTGCTTATTCTATCCTTGTATACCAAGTACAGTGCCTAAGACTATGGCTTCTAACTGTTCACTGGAAACGAAACATTGACTGACTAAGGGATGTGAGGTTGTTTCCTTTTACAAAGGAATATGATGTCCCTGAAGGGTTTATGCTAGCCATTTACAAGATGCATGGTCAATCATCTGAATACTTCACTGAGTCTAATGTTAACAGCAAATTGTAATCCTGTCCGGGAAGTAGTCACAATGAAGATGTCAATGAGTATGGAGTCAAAGGTGGTAAAGTAATATTTGACATCTATGAGCCAATTATTTAATCATTGTGCTTTTCCCCAGTATCATCCATCCTTTTTTTTTTCCTTATGTTCCAAAATTAATTTGTTGGAAAGTAGAAAAATGTTCAGAATTTCAGAGTTTTATCACAGGCTTTATATGGCCCTCCTTATGTCAAACATCTCAGTTCAGCAAGAGCTCCAGGCCTCCCTTTAGGGACTATCTTCTAAAATTTGTGCTACTTCATTTGCATATATGGACATACACCGCATGCAAGCAAACAATCATAAGTTAGTCTCAAGTGTCAAATGAAGTAGAAGTTCAGAGTATGGTAGCCAAAGATAGACAGATTATATACAACCAAGGAAAAGTAGCTCCTAGACATACCTCCTGGGAATAAAGGCCACTGAGACTCAGTCAAATATAATTACCTCATCCTAAGACTTCATCATGAGTGAGAACGCATCAATGCTTGTATGTCCTTGTACTGATAGATTTTGCCACACAGAATAATCATTGTTGGAATTAAGCATAATTGTCAGGAAAGACTTGGTCATCATAAGAAAGACTGTCTTATACAACTGTCCTTTTGCTTTCCAACAGTAATTACTTTAGTAATTAATCTCTGTCATTTAACTGTATTACACTTTGAAAAGAGAAAATGGAAGAAAGACCAGTTTCAGGCTAATTTACATCACAGTTTAAAATCCCAGAATAGGGTGAATCAAATGTCAAATTTAGCCCTTTCACAGATTTTTCCGTTTCATTCTAACATCTAATACCAATGGAAGAAAAAGCTTAAGTTGCATCTGTCTGAAAACATAGGCTTAAAAAGCCATACTTTCTTGGATTTTTCATGGAAATCCTACTGACTTTTTCTTGAGCATAAAGAAATACAGTTAATAAGTACATGTATGAAAGCAATAGAGAGAATCCCTTCTGCTGAAATCCCATGTATGCTACTGGTAATAACAATCACCCATAATGAAGAAAAGTAATTCATCAATGATGTCACCATAGTCATCAAATATTCCTGTTCCACAAGTTTCTTGAATACTTTCTCCCTCTTTTCAACTGTTTAAGTTGTGTGACCTTGTTTATTGTACACTTAATTTAGGGTATTTTATATAGTCTGCCTTTTTATCCAAATTCTTCACTTAATTTCTCATGTTGGTAGAGCCTATTATTATCTTTTTTGAAATAGCAATCCTTAGGACTTGAAATCATATTGGAAGGGATAGTTTAAGTAAATTAAAATTTCTTTATTTGGTTTGCTTTCCCATCATTTTCCATCTGCTACCATCAAGGCATATCAGGTGATAAGCTTTACAGAGCCCTTGTTTGTGTGGACCAAATATCATTAAAAAAGTTATTTTAAAAAATGTAATCCCTGATCAGTAGAATACTGAAAGAGCTAATTTAAGGAAAGTGAAAGTGTTGAGTAAGAATCTAGCCATCTTCCACTGTCTTATGAGTTAATCCCCACCATTCCCTGCAGAGAACAAATGGGTACATCTCCAAGAGGGCAAAAGATTAAGAGATGTATTACTTCATAGAATCACAGTTTAGGTGCTCATCTCAACTTCAGTATTCAATCTTCAGTCAACTAGTCTCTTTATAGCACAGAACATCATTATCCCAATTGTTATGGAAAGCAATAGAAAAAGAAAATAACAAATTTCTGTGAAGTAGGAGGAGGATTAAAATGCCTGTGTTGTAAGAAAAGAGAATCATAATGTAGTACATGAGGGGGAGGGGGAGGAAAATTAGATGGTAAATAAGTTGGAAGAGGGGGGAGGAGAGTGAAACATGGGTGATTATGGTAAACAGTTATTTTCTTTTAGTCATGCTAAGCACATGGAGTCTCACCGGAAGGATGTTTCTGTCCACCAAACATGACAAAGCTCCCTTTGAACTCTCTTTGTAGCTCATGTACTCTCAAGTACAGACATATAGGCAGTGTGTGTGTGTGTGTGTGTGTGTGTGTGTGTCTAATTTGCCTTGCTAATTCCATTTGACTAAATTTGGTTTGTCTTGCTAAAAAAAAACTACATGGATGCTCTGAAGCATTTATTTGATCTAAACCTTTCTTTTTCTTTTTATCACAATGAAGATGAAATAGGAGTTTATTAAAGCTATTGAGATACTTCATTTTTTTAACTAGTTATGTGATCCTCATACTCTAGGGGAGATTTTATTCAGGTTCCTTAGAAATTCCCCATGGCTTTCTGGCAGAGAGAGAGACAGAGAGAGACAGAGAGAGAGAGAGAGAGAGAGAGAGAGAGAGAGAGAGAGAGAGAGA
>NW_027185887.1:1856822-1866822 GCF_028583685.1 Petaurus breviceps papuanus | reverse complement strand
GCTGTACAGTTGATGGAAACTTCTTTTAGAAGATCTATATTCATACTGGCCCTCTTACCTGCCCAACTTTCCTTGGAAATTTATCTACCAAGATAATTTATGTGGAAGTAATTTTAAAGTTACAGAGTACTCTACAAGTTCTTTTGTTGTGGTTGTTCTCATCTAGGTTCAAAAGGACTCCAGAAATGGTTATTGTTATTAATAGTTAATAATTATGACCATTATTCTCAGTATGATGATTTTAAACACTGCCACAATAAGACCACTGGGACAACTCTCCTGGATTTGTGTTAAGAACCAGAAAGACCCTACCAGATTCCATCAAAAGTTTGAATTGCAGGACTGTTTCTGGGTCCAACACAAAAACAAATTCCCTCATGGCTAGCCAGAAAGGTTCTACCAGACTCAGGCAAAAGCTTCAGTTCCAGAGCCATTTCTAGGTATAGCTTGAAGGCAAATTTCCTTGTGGCTAACCCTGATGGTTCTTAAGGCCTGTGTCAGAAGATGCCTACGGTTTGGTGTCTGGGAAAAATCTATCAGGCAGATACGGTTTTGCAGTATGCTGATGAGCAAACCAGTGCTACATTTTAAGCAAAGCTGCTGCACACAGAGCTACCCCAGCACAGTAATTTAATGAATCTACATTTCATGACTGAAGTGATAAGGATGAAACATTTTAAAATAACCAAAAGGTAGATACACCAAAAAAGTCTGATGAAACATTAAATGAATGTAGTGTAACACATTATCTTTGCTTCTGCACATCCAAAAAGCGCAATGAACTAAAACATTGCATTAAGCCAAGAATAAAGCTAAAAATTAAATTGGCTCCGAAAGATCTAGTGTAGTCGTTTATGCACTAAGAACGCAGTAAATTTGGTCATTTAATCTCATTCTCTTTACCTCTGATATGCACACTTAAGAAGAACCCAAGCCTCATGGGGAAAAGCCTAGGGAAGGGGGCTAAGATGTATCCTTTTTTTTTTTTAATATGTTTACTTGGTTTCAAAATGTGGTGGGTGGGTCAGATGAATGTTGACTTTTTTTAAACTATAAAATTGCTTTCATTTTCCAACATTTAAGTGCTTTGAGTGTCAAGAAACATAAAATATGACTAAGTCTGTAACAGATAAAAACAAGACCCAATAAAGAAGACATATTCAAAAATATAATACTGCCCCTTCAAATCAATAAATAAAGACAAGCATTTCATACACTAATGCATTTATCTATGACCATTATAAATTAGTTGCTTGCCAGAAAATACACTTCTTAGCACAAGTGCCATTATTTAAAGTTGTCTATTTAATGCACACTTAGTATATTTTCTCATCCAAAGCTGTACTGCATAATTAGACAACATCCATTCTTAAAAACTAAAGTAGATGCCAAAAATGCAATACATAAAGCATGACGTTTTACAAATTTACATCTTCAAAAGTTATGTGTGGTTTCAGATAGAAAAAAAATTGCAAAAAGATCACTCACTATATTCTAATGGCCCCGATTTCATCTAAGTGTGCTTCTAGTACGAGCTGGCAGTAATGTAAGTTATAATGTAGTCATTCTTATTCAACTTCAGCGAATGGGTATTTTCCAGAGTGATTCTATTAACTGGACGACTGGAGAGTTGGCCTTGAATAGTTTGCTCAATTGTCACTGATCATCCCTCCTTATGTCCCTGGGTCAGTTGCTTTTGAGGGCAGCATTACTGTGTGCCCAGGGACCATCAAGGCCTTCACTGACTTTGTTGTATTCTATCATTGATCATTCTGGATCAACACCCATCTGACTTTCAGGCCACTGGAGATGATTTTGCTAAGTAAGTCTCGGAAATGTGTCTCAAACCCCTACATCCCATCTGACATCCTCTCCCTAAGCATTTCCCCTTCCCCTCCCTCACCCAAGTCTTAGATCTCTCTGGCAGTACAACACCTCTCAAGTATAACCACATAGCCCCTAGCCCTGGATTATTTGTTGTATTTCTGTTTTATGTCTTCTCTAACAAGTTGACACAACATAACGGTGTTTGTCTTGTCACCATATTATTACTCTAAATGCGATGGTTATTCACAGTGAGTCATTGAATATTTTACCACATGGCAACAGAAGCAGCTTAGACAGGCACCTGTGCCTAGATGAGAGCTAACAGGCTGTCACAACACTGTCAAAATAGGAGATGGTACTTTTGGAGAAATGCTCTTCTCTTTCTTTTTTTTTTTCCTCCAATTCTTGTGCATTGTCCCTCATTCCCTTTTCCTTCTTTCCTTTAAGAATGGTCAACTTCATCATAAGGAAGTGACAGATGGAAAAACTGATAAAAGGTTATAGGAAATGGTGAGTGAGGGGCTTGCATGAAAAATGGAATAAGCCCCCCCCCCCAATTTGAGAATTGAGGGGTTTTATCCAGAAAGCATTGTTTCCTTCTACTTCTGATCTAGGGAACTGTCTATAGATCAGAGAAGAGTCCCAAAAATAACCTCTCTTCTGGTTTCCACTTTCTTTATAACTGATCCAATTAGTATAGAAAGGACCTCCAGATAAAGAAGGGACAGGAATGGTCTTTGGAATAAGTACATTTTGGAGTCAGACTGGGGAGTGGGGTGGGAAAAGGGATCAACCTCATGAGTAAAGTGAAGAACTATTCTTCCTATTTTTCTTATAATCAGTCAATCAGTCAAAGTTTATTAAATGTCTACCATGCACCAGTAAGCACCAGGAATACCAAAAGAGGCAAAAGACTGTCCCTTCCTTCAGGGTGCTTATAATCTAATGGAAGAGTTTACAGTCTTTCAGGTCTATAAAATTTCTTCAAGGGCATTTGCGGACCATAAGGCAAGGGAGATGTGCTCAGAGTGTCATTTCTGTTGCTTATCTTTTAGATGAGAACTAAGGGCACATCAATGAGAACTAAGGACAATCTCTTCGAACTCAGATTCAAGACTTTTTATGGCTCCTTATATTACCTAACCTCTCATATACCCCTTTGCAAAGATAAGCCATCCCCTTTTCCACTCACCTTGCCTTCCTTATTTTCAGCCCAGAATCAGAAATACCCTTCTGCCTCTTCGCCTACTTCTACTTAGAATGTTTTTCTGTCACCATCACAATAATTTTTCTGTCATTCATGGAGCTATTGAAATTCCTCCTTATCCACAAAATTTGCCAAAACTAATAATTTTTAAAAATGAATAAAATCATTTCTCTTTGTCTTTTAGTTGCCAAATCCAATGATTTTTTCTCAATCCTCATTTTCCTTGATCTCTCAGCAGCCTTTGACACTGTTGATCACTCTCTCTGCCTTGATACTTTTCTCTCTCTAGATTTTTGGAAGACTACTACCTCCTGGTTCCCCTACCTATACTGACCACTTCTCCATCTCCTTTGCTGGATCCTCCTCCAAATCATGCCCTCTAACCTAAGTATCTATCAGGGTTTTGTCCTGGGATCCCTTCCCTTTTCTTCTTATGGTATTTACTTGATGATCTCAACAGCTCTCATGGAGTTAATTATTGTCTCTATGATGTTGATTCTCTAATCTATCTATCCTGCCCCAGCTTTCAGCTGACCTCCAATTTCCAATACCCAATTGCCTTGCAGACATATTAAAAAAGATGGTCAGTTAGATATCTTAAACTAAACGTTTTTTAAATGGCCCTAATTCTTTTCCACTACACTATCCCTCCTCTTTCCTATCTTCCCTATTATCATAGAAGGTAACAACACCCTCCCAGTTTCTTAGGCTCCCAGCCTGGACCCCTCACTATCTCTCACCCCCTATATCCAATCTGTTGCCAAGGCCTGATGATTTCACCTATGTAACGTCTCTTGAATATCCTTCCTTCTTTCCTCTGACATTGTCATCACTCAGGTACAAGCCTTCATTACTGTTCATCAAGGGCCTTGGAATAGCACCAGCAGCTTTGCCTGGCTCAAGTCTACTGCCACTTCAATCCATCCTCCATTCAGCCACTAAAGTAATTTTCCTAAAGATCCCAAACATGTTACTCCCTCTAATCAGTAAATTCCAGTAGCCCCCCATCACTTCCAAGATCAAATGCAAAATCCTCTGCTGGATAGTCAAAGACTTTCATAACCTAGCCCCTTCCTACCTTTGAACTCTTATTATACCCTACCACCTGTCACATATTCTTTGATCCAATAACACTGACCTCCCTGTTGTTCCAATAATAAGACATCCCATGTCTCAGCTCCTTGAATTCTCTCTGGTATTCACAATGCCTGGAGTGTTCCCCTTCTTTTCTACCTAATGACTTTTCTTTTTTTAAGAGCCAACTAAAATCTAACCTTCTACAGGTAGCTTTTCCCAATCTCTCTTAATTCTAATTCCTTCCCTCTCAATTATTTCCTGTATAATTCTGTACATAGCTTATTTGTATATATTCTTTATTTGTTATCTCTGAAATTAGATTATGAACTCCTTGAGAGTAAGGATTGTCTCTTTCCTCTTTTTGTATCCACAGAGCTTAGCACAGTGCTTGATACAGAGTAGGAATTTAATAAATAATTATTTATCAATTGACTATCTAATTCACAATCTATCCTAATGTTATATGCACTACATGACAATAACTTGCTTTTATTTTTTATAAGTTTTGAAAATGTGACTTCTTATATTTTCAGCTAGGGGCCACATTATGAAAAGCTATGGAAAAGAATCTCAAGGGATGAGAAGGAAAAGATATTTTGTGATTTAGGGTTATTATTTGACCAGTGAATAGGATAACTACGCTAATAAAATCACAGATTGATTGAAGAATCAGAGATTATAAGTACTTTCAGTATGGCTCAGAGGTATTTATATCTAGGTGCTTTTGTTCATGTTGGCATCATTCTTATTTTTTAAAGATTTAGGCTACTAGCAGATCGTTAAGGTATCTTTGTATTTTACTTGATGAAACACTTCTATAATTGAATGAAAATATGAACAGTTTTATGGGACAGAAAAGGGCATCAATCAATCAGCAAACATTTGATAAATGCCTACTATATTCCAGATTCAATGATAATAGCAGAACAATCCCTGTCCTCAAGGAACTTGGATACTATTGGCAGAAATAATATGTAGGGGGGTAGCTAGGTGGCGCAGTGAATAGAGCACTGGCCATGGAGTCAGGAGGACCTGAGTTCAAATCTGGCTCCAGACACTTGACATACTAGCCATGTGACTTTGGGCAAGTCACAACCCCAATTGCCCTCCAAAAAGCAAAAAAAAATAATAATAATAAATAAAACCCATGTTTATCCTATTAAAAAAAGAGAAAGAAATAATATACAAGGATGTAGGTGACATAGTAGAAAGTGTGTGGGATGGGAGTCAGGAACACTTGAGTTCAAATTCTGCCTCAGGCACTTGTTAGCTGTGTGACCCTGGAAAAGTCACTTAACCTCTCTGTGCCTCAGTTTCCTAATCTATCAAATAATAATAATAGTGCCTAACTTATAGGTTAGGTACAAGGATCAAATTAAATTAATATAGGATCAAATCAATTTACATATATATGTATGTGTGTATGTGTGTGTACATATATATAATCTCATTAAACTTTAAAAGACTATATAAATTCCTATTTTTATCACATACAAAATATATAGAACAAATATATTGGGTAATTTCGTGGAAGAGGCAAGGCACCAGCAACTGTAGAAGCAGAGTTTTCATGGAGAATATAATACTTGAGCTGAGTTTTGAAGGAAAGTAGGGGTCAGAATGTAGGGGTGAAAAGTCTGTGAGCTCTACCTATCTGGGACATTTCGTGTCAGGAGACCTGGGTGTGAATCCTGGCTTGACCCTTTAGGAATTTTGTGACCATGGTCTTTCTGAGCCTCAGTTTCTTCAGCTACAAAATGGGAATAAATAATGATATTATATTTTACTCCATGGGATTTGTTGTGAGAATAAACGAGGTAAATTCATAAGCCCTCAAGTACTATTCAGCTGTTCAGAAGCTCTGTGTCCAACCATTTTTAACCAGCACTTTTTAACTCTTCCTCATCTTCTTACACTGTGCTGGCTCACAGTCAGAGTAAATGGTGAATGATAACTGAAAGCAATGGTGTCAGACACTGGCTCACTCTCACTGTGCCCCACTTGGGGGGTTTATTTCTTCTTTTCGAGGGGTGAGGAGGAAGGCAAGGCAATTGGGGTTAAGTGACTTGTTCAAGGTCACACAACTAGTAAGTGTGTCAAGTGTCTGAGGCCAAATTTGAACTCAGTCCTCCTGACTCCAGGGCCAGCACTCCATTCACTGGGCCACCTAGTTGCCCCAGAAGGAGTCTATTTCTTCACCTTAAATCTTCAGACTGACACTTTTTATTAGAGTAAACCACTGGGTGATCCTCAAGAGGCATAGTCAGCATGCATTCCATGTGGGTGCAAACATCTAGGATTTGCCTCTGGCTGTTCTGAGTGATGGAAGGTGGGTGGGAGTGGTGTTCACCAGTGGAATTTCAGCAAGTGGCAGGGAGGTAGGTGCTGCGGATTTGCTGTGTTAACAGTTTTGATCTTAAAAAGAAGAATCTAAATTGTAAATTCATGGTCACTGAAAATGAAGTCAGAGTTCTGCTCTCCTCTGAAAAGTATTAAGTGTTATGTAAAATGAAGGCCTTATTACTATTGTGTTACTAGGATTTATGATTGCTACTGCTATTTCCTCCAAGACACAGCTTTCTTCAGAGGCAGCAGGAGCACAGGTGATTGAGCACTGGGTCTGAGTTCAAATACAGCATCAGACATTTACTAGCTGGGCAAGTCACTTGGCCTCTGTGTGCTCCAGTTTCCTTCAAGTGAAAAATGGAGATCATAACAGCACATACCTTTCAGGATTATTCTGAGGATCAGATGAGATCTTATTTGTTAAAAAATAAAGTGCTTAGCACAGTGTCTGGCACATAGTACGTGGCTATTGTCTTCTTTCCTAACCTCCCACCATTGCACCTACACAACCAGTTGACTAAGTCATTTTATTTACTATTAGGTATTTATTAATAGGTATTTAACAATTGTTTGTTTAATGGAATTGAATTAAATGTATTCATATTTTGGTATAAAGGAGTCAGGATAAAGAGTTGCCAAGATTTCTAGTACTTGTATGTATCCTTTAGAACTTGCCAATGAAGCTATGGTCTATAATTTTCAAACCTTTAAAAGCAATAGACTGGGAATAAGGAAACCTGGTGTCCAGATAATCAGCAAGTTGTTTTTTTTTAACCCCCTACCATGCACTAGGCAGAAGAGAGGCATGTACAAAGAATGAAACAATCTCTATATGCAAGTAACTAATTTTCTAATAGGAATAAAATAAACCCCTATAAAATGTATACACATAAATATAAAGTTAATAAATATAAATATACAGGAGGGAGAAAGGCCAGAAGTCTGCTGCAAAATCTAGGTGAGAGGTAATGAGAGTAATGAACTGAAGTTATTGTGAGTGGAGAGCCGAAATCAGATGCCAGAAATGTCGAAGATAACATCTTGCAACTGATTGGCTATGTAAAGTGAGGGAGATTCAAGAGTCTGGGATGCTAGAAGGAGGGTGGTGTCTTTGACAGAAAGAAGGAAGTTTGGAAGAGGGAAGGGTTAAGAGAGAAAATCATAAGTTATCTTCAACATGTTGAGATTAAAGCCCCTCTGGAAGGACCAGTTTGAAATGTCTAATAGGCGATCCGTAATTCAGGACTAAAGACTGGAGCTAGAAAAAGAGTTCTGGGAATTATCTGCATAGAGATGATAGTTAAGCACATGAGACCTATTGAAGTTACTAAGAGAGAGTATAAAGGGAGAAGAGTAGAGGATCAAGGATAAAACCTTGGGAAACATTTAGAGTTTTGGGGTGTGATATTGACGAAAGTCAAAAAAGAAGAAGACCAGTCAGACAAGTAGGAGATAAAGCAGAATATTGCAGTGTCATGAAAACCCAGAGAAGAGAGAATATTCAGGAGGAGAGGGTAATGAACAGTATCAAATACAGCAAATAGATTTAAAGCAAAACAAAACAAAAACAAACAAAAAACCCAAGTCTTGAGAGATAACCATCAGATTTGCAAACTAAAAGATCACAGGTAGTTTTGGAAATATCATCCTGTCTTGGTCACTAAACATCCATGTGGCTTTAGGCAAATTGCTTAATCTCTTTGGTCCTCAGTCTCTGCCTCTGTAAAATGAGTATAGACAAGATCAGAAACATTTACACTGCATTTTTAAAAATCCATTTTTTTTTCTTCTTGGGGAAAAGTTCTCTGGTATTATTTCATCACTAGTCAGGGAAAACAGAAATTTAACTGTTGAAAAAAAGGCTCATGTTTATGGAATCACATATTCTGTGTTCTTTCATGTAAAACTTCATTAATGATTACATTTTTTTCCTCCACAAAGTTCTACTTGGATGCCTCATTATGGTATGGAAGAGAGCCTTGGCTCTCAAACATCATATCAGAGGGGCACAAGTTCTGGAAGTTTCCATTCCATTCTTCTAGCACAATACTAATCATAGATAGAATTGGCTTTCAAAAGCCAACAGTTCTAAATGGGGGAGAGGCTTAGAACCAGCCTCTAAGTAACCAATAAGTGATTTTTTTGGCTGAGGTATGCTATGAAACATAAAGAAATATAAAAATGCTTCATTGGTTGGGTCTATCTCACTTTGGCAGCAACATTAATTCATTCAAAAATCATTTACTAAGCACCTACTATGTAGCAGGCATTAGGTGAAGCACTGAAGATAGAAAGAACAAAACAAAATTAAGTATTTTACATTCCATCAGGGAGGAGGGAAGCATATAAAACAGAATACAAAATCAATATAATAACTTCTAAGGGCAAGTTACTAGCAATTGGAGAGGTCAAGATAGGCTCCCTAATATAAGAGGTTGCATGAGCTGAACCTTGAAGGAAATGAGAGCATCCATGAGGCAGAAGTGAAGGGGGATGACAGATAGCCCGTGCGAAGATATGGAGACAGCAGATAGAATGTTATGCATAGGGAACAGTAAGGAGGCCATTTTGTACTTGAAGGAGAGTAATGTGGAATAAACCTAGAGATGTAGATTAGAGACAGATTGTGACAGGATAAAGCCAGACACAGTAATTTCTTTTTTATTCAAGGCAAGTGGCAAGAGGGACTCACTGCAGTTTCTTGAGAGTGGGGCAGTAACATGCCCTCTGTTTGAGAATTAAAGTCATTCACAACCCAGTCTCTTCCTCTCTTTACAGGCTTCTCACACTGCATTCCCCTCCATAAACCCTACAATAGAGATACCCTAGCCTTTTAGCTGTTTCTCATCCATGGCACTGAATCTCTGTGCCTTTGATGGCTACCTCCCATTCCTGAAATCCACTTCCTACTCCTTTCTGCTGCTTAGTTTCCCCAATTTCTTTTCAATTCACCTCAAATCTTATCTTCTTCAGGAGGACTTTTCCAAACTCCCTGATGGGTCTGGTAACCAAAAAGTAGATGTCCTACTAAAGGAATTAAAATGTATCAGTATAAGTGAATTGTTCCCTATTGCCCAGAGGATGACTGGGAATAACCCTGGATGCAATGGGAGACCCTAGCCTTTTTAGGCTGAGTCTTTTTCAGGTACTGACTTAAGATAGAGGTAATGCCCATTTATTGAATAGGGCTCTTTAAGAAGTGTCAAGGGATGGACCCTTTAATTAGAAAAAAAGAAAATAATAATCAAGCTGGGAGGGGAAGACTCTCAGGGTCCCAGTTACAAAGAGAAACAGTTACCATTGACCTTCAATGTAAGCCAGGAGGGCTTAAAATACAGCCATTAAGTGGTGCTTGGGCAGGGACCTATTGCGGTCCAATCGAAGAGCTTCAGAGTGAACTGGGTTTTGGGAAGGAAGGAAGGAAAGAAGGAAGGAAGGAAAGAAGGAAGGAAGGAAGGAAGGAAGGAAGGAAGGAAGGAAGGAAGGAAGGAAGGAAGGAAGGAGGGAAGGAGGGAAGGAGGGAAGGAGGGAAGGAGGGAAGGA
>NW_027185887.1:1845348-1856812 GCF_028583685.1 Petaurus breviceps papuanus | reverse complement strand
GGAAGGAGGGAAGGAGGGAAGGAGGGAAGGAGGGAAGGAGGGAAGGAGGGAAGGAGGGAAGGAGGGAAGGGGAATCTAGTCATTAAACCCTAAGTTAAGTGAGCAGCTTCTGGCTCTCAAAATTTACCTTCCATTGGAGAGAAGACGAAGAAGGAGAGGGAGAGGATGAGCTGAGTTACTCCACTAGCTGGGTCCGCATTCAGGCAGCTCAGTCTACTCACAGGTTGTGTTAGTCCTTCATTTCTGAAGAGGACCCTGGCATCAGGGAAATGATGACATGATGCAGTTGACTTTGATTTGAGTGAGGGAAGGCTGTGCAAGGTCACCAACCTCACTTTCTCCTCCAGAGCCATCTGGATCCAGTGACCACATATTCATCGCGATGACTGGAGATGACCCAGGATGCAATTAGAAAAAAAAAAAAGGAAAAAAGTACTTAATGGCTGTATTTTGGGCCCTCCTGGATTACACTGAATATCAATGGTAAATTTCTCTTTGGATCAGCAACCCTGAGGGTCTTCCTCTCTCAACTTGATTGTTTTTTT
Source organism: Petaurus breviceps papuanus (assembly GCF_028583685.1). Classification (NCBI taxonomy): domain Eukaryota; kingdom Metazoa; phylum Chordata; class Mammalia; order Diprotodontia; family Petauridae; genus Petaurus; species Petaurus breviceps. The sequence goes on along the minus strand of NW_027185887.1, from coordinate 1,856,267 downwards.
TTCTTTTTTTTTCTAATTAAAGGGGCCATCCCTTGACTTACTTCTTAAAGAGACCTATTCACTGAATGTGTATTACTTCACTCTAAGTGAGTAGGTGAAAAGGTCTTAGCCTAAAAGGGCCAGGGTCTCCCATTGCATCCTGGGTCATCTCCAGCTATCCTGATGAATATCTGGTCACTGGATCCTGATGACTCTGGAAGAGAAAGTTAGCCTGGTGACCTTACACAGCCCTCTCTTACTCAAATCAAAGTCAACTACAAGTCAAGTCATCATTTCCTTGATGCTATGGTCCTCTTTGAAAACGAAGGACAAACACAACACAACAGTACAACAACAACAATTACCCATAGGAAAAAATTAGAACACCTATCTTTAACACTTTCAAGGCCTCATAATAGAGCTCCAATCTCTCTTAGCAGATTAATTTCACATTATTCCACCATACTCTCTCTATATTGTAGACAAACTGACCTACTTTCTGGGCCCAAAGCACAGTGTGCCATCTGCTGACTCTGTACCTTGGTATAAGTTGCCCCTCACACTTGGACTGCTTTCTCTTTTTACCTTCACGTCTTAGATTCCATAGTTCCCTTCAAGGCTCTGCTCAGGTACCACCTTCCATGCAAAACCTTTTCTGATCACCCTAGATATTAGTGTTCTACAAGTCTTTGGCCTCTTATTTATCACCACTGAACAAAATTATCTAATATATGTGTTGCCTTCCTCACATGTGCCTATACTTGCATGGAACCAGCAAGTATTAATGTATAGGTCATTATACTTTGGAGGATATTTTTGAGTTCTTTGTAGAATTTCTCTTCATTTTTCTCATCCATGGAGGCAGGGGAAGGGGGGTTACCTTGTAGACATTTGATCATTGAATAATTTTATCATAAATATAGAGCCAGAAAAGACCTCAAGTACAAACGCTCTCTTTTACAAATGAATAAACTGAGGGCCAGAGAAGTTGAGTGAAATTATAAAGGTCACACAGGAAGTGATTGTCAGAGGCTTTGAACCCAAGTCCTCTATCAGAATCTCATATACATATATATATATATACACACACACACATATGTGTGTATGCGTGTGTGTATACACAAAAATATATGTTTGAGTGTATATATACACACATATAGCTATGTATACATATATTTGTCTACATGTATACTTATAAATATATACATGTATGTGTATAATACATACTTAAAACAGCCATTGAGAGAATGTGTTTTGTTTGGCTATGTATATTTGTAATAAGAGGATTGTTTATCTTTTTTTTCTGTGAATTAGAGGGTCTGATGGAGAAAAAAATAGATTTCTGTTCATTTTTTTAGCAGAGATGTAGGGGTGGTCTACAGATATGGAATAGTGCATGCACTTTCAGATTAGGTCACTATTATTTGTTTTTCTTAATTGGGAGTAATCTATACATGTCTATAATGTAAAGATAAAACATCAATCGAGAGAGAGACAGAGAGAAGGGATGAATGAGGAATGTAGGAATGGGTTGTGAATTTAGAATTGACAGAATTTGGCAACTGATTAGATCTGAGCTAAGAGAGGAGTTAGAGTTGAGATGGCTTTGAGGTTATGAACCTGAATAACTAGAAGAATGGTGGTATCTGAAATAAAAATAGGGAAGTTGGGAAGGGAACACAAGGCAAAAAAAGATGCTGAGTTCTGTCTGGAACTTTTTAGTTTTGAGATGCCTACAAAGCATCCTTTTGGATATGTCTAATAGCAGTTAGTGATGTGGAAATGGAATTCAGGAGAGAGACTGGGACTAGTTATATAGACCCATATAACTATGGGACCTGGATAGTATAGATAAAGAGAGTGTAGAGAAGAAAAGAGTGACCAGGGCACAATCTTTGAGTACATCCAAGTATATGGAGTAGGAGAAGAACTTATACTGTGAAGTTTGGATTCAGTCAAAGTGCCACACTTAAGAACATAGAAGGCTACATATGACCTTGAGGGGGCAGGTTCTCTACCCTTGCTCCAGAGACTCAGATTTCCACTGCAGTTGGTTCTTTGAACCTCTATCAGTGCCTACTCAAGAAAGTTCTCTCTCTGAAGGTAATTCCAGATTTCTTTTCCCCAAACTCCTTCCACAACTGATTCTGATATGCTTAGAAATATCCTAGCTATGTCTTTATTGAGCTATAGTTCATTTTAATCTGCCCCGAGACAAGTAAAAATACTGACAGGCTTTTGGAATTTCTCTGTTGCCCTCTCAGGGTTATTAATATAATCAGGTCTCCAGAGCATGACTTCAGGGACTTTGGAGAATTGTAGATAGAGATGATATAAATTCTTTGTGGAGGGGAAAATTAGAGGGGGAGGGTCAGGTAAGGAAACCAAGGGTATTGTGCTGATGAGTCCTTTCATCCCCCGCCCCTGTGTCATCAATAATTCATAGTAATAATAACTTCCATTAATTTAGCACTTAAGATTTAGAACAACCTTCCAGATAAGCAGAACAAGTATTATTACTCCTATTTAACAGATGAGGAAAATGAGGCTTAGAAAGTACAGGTGACTTGCTTGGGGATCACACAGCTTATAAGTACTAGCACTAGGGCTTCTGATCAGGCCTTGCGTCAAGACTTGAGTTTGCAGCCCCACACAGGTGCTTAAGAGCTGGTTAAGTATTCTCATCACCCAGCGTGCTTCCGATTACAACGAAACTCTTATGGGATCAAAAAGTCCGACAACATTTCTGAAGCCCATCCTGATTCCAGGGTGCTAATATCACTCAGAGTGGAGCCTTTCCATGGCCTAAGTGATAATAACTGAATAGGAATGATAGTACCTGGCAATCTATGGAAGGGGATATATGCATTTCAAATATTTATTGGTCCAAGGACTTATTCAGGTTATGTTCTCGTGTGGAGATGATAGCACAGAGTGGTCCAAACAAGAGAGTATCAAGATCACAATATTTACTTGCTCAGAGGGCAAATTTCAACCTGAGAATTGAAGCAATGGTGGAAGAATTCATATGAAAATTCTAATTTTCCTAAAGTCCAGCTGTGACAATTACATAGGTAAACATGGCATATTTAATGGAGTTTAAAAATATGCTTTCTAAAACTTCATTTCCAAGTCTGAGAGTACAAAGATTATTTGAACATGAAAATTTGTACCTTTTTACTCCCCTCTATTTACAAGTATGATTTTTTTATTGTTTGTTATGTATTAAACTTTTGAAGACCCATGTATTTTATAAAAGCTTTTATTAAAAATTCCAACTTTTGGATGGCTATCCAAATTGAATCTGAACCCTGGAACGTCTGAGTTATAAAATGAATTATTTTCACACAATCTCATTGAATGTAAAGGTTGTTCTTTGCTGTAGACTTCAATTCTAGCAAAATGCTAAGGAATCATTCTTCAATTATCTTGGAGTTGGCTTGCCACAAGGAAAATTAAAGCAGAAAAGAGTGGGAGTGAGTAAGAAAAGATGAGGAAAAGGGAAAAAACTAAGAAGAGAGGACTAAGCAGGAAACATGAGAAAATAAAAGCCAAGAGGAAAAAACAAAAACAGAATGAAGAACTAAGGCCTATTGCCAATGTTGGGGGACATATTTGTATAGACAACTTCTCTTTGCTTTCTATGATTCTAGAGGTCAAATTTAATAGGCAGTGAGGAAGGGGGAGGTGGAAAAAGGATGTCTGGGATTTTTTTCTACCATCTTAACACTATCAGTGTGTGTGTGTCTGTCTGTCTCTGTTTCTGTGAGTGTGTGTGTGTGTGTGTGTGTGGGTGTGTATGCAGATGAAACCTTTGATTGAAGCAAGTTGTCCACAGTCCCCTGCAGTTTTAGCTGGAGCTCTTCAAACACAAGAGGAGGAAGGTCCTAGGCTTCTAAGTAAGTAAGTTAGGGGTTAGTTCTTTGATGCATAACTTACTGTTGCTAATATATGGCTTTGCCCTGGACTCAGGCTTAATAAGCCTCTTTCCAAAGTATCAGTTATAGAATTTCAGTTGGCTAGGATCTCAGGAGCCATTCAACTTAACTCATACCTCATAAGAATTCCCTTGACAATATTCTCAACAAATGGTCATTCAGTTTTCATTTGAACACATCAAGTACGGAGTGTTCAGGAGGACTAGTACCTCTAGTGCAACGTCTTGCCAAGCCCTTTTCAGGGCTGTTTATCTACCTTTGGTGTCCACCTGATTCACCCAACTCTCACTAGCATTTCCAAGTACCTGTGGCCTGTGCAGTGGCCACACCTCAGTAAATTGTCTCTGGAGATGAGCTAAACCAGGTTGAGGGTAACCAACAGGCCTCAAAACTGTCAGTAAGTTAGAGGGATATCTGCCCCAATCACAATGAAGACTTTTTCCTGGAATAATCAGTAGATGAGAACAATTTGTTCCAATGGCCACGAAGGCAACTGATGCAGGTGCAATGAAAAGTATAAAGCTTGATTCAGCATTGAAGACACCAAGGTCATCTACTGCATCCTGGTCCATTGCCAGTCATCTTGACTTCTGTCCTGCCATTAGACTTTGATGACTCAGGAAGAGTGGGGCTCATGACTCTGTACAACTCTGCCTCACTTAAATCCAATTCATGCACAAATTCAGACATCACCTAGTCATGTCATTGATCCTCTTCAAAAATGAAGGACAAACAGCAACAACAAAGACATTAAGTAAGAGGAAACTTGATAGTTTTCAAGGCAGCCCATTCCACTTTGATATATGTCTAACAGTTAAGAAGTTGAGTTGTTATTGTTTCTTCCCTATCTTCCAAAATAATTCCCCTTATAGTTTCTAAGCATTGTCCCTAGTTCTGCCTTCTGAGGCTAAGAAGTTGAATTATAATTCCTCTTTTTACTTTATTGCCCTTCATATATTGAATGTCAGTGATCATACCCCATACCTTTTATAGCATGATAATCATCATAGCTAATTATTTCTATAGTACTACCATGTGCCAGGCATTATGTGAAACACTTTACAATTATTATCTCAACTGATCCTCACAACAACCCTGTGAGGTAGATACCATCTATTATTATTCCCATTTTACAGAAGAGAAGACTGAGTCAAATAGAAGTTGTGATTTAGCCAGGGTCATTCAGATCCTAAGTGTCTGAGGATATTTACACTCACAACTTCCTGACTCCAGTCCCATTGTTCTATCCATGCACCACCTGACTGCCTTCATAAACTCCAGGCCCTATGCAATACTAATTTCCCACCCCTGGACAATCAAGCTTCTCAATGTTCTTCCAAGGTATGATTTACAAAACTCAATATAATACTTCAAATATTCAGTGGAATACAGTAGCACATTCACTATGTGTTCTCCTCCTTTAAAGCAGTTTAAGATTTCATTGGCTTTTTTGGTGTTCAGGTCATTTTTTTTTACACATAGTGAGTTATTGTGAAGTAACCTGGCTCCTTACCTGGTAGACTTCCTCCCAGTCATGTTCATAGGGAGACCTGGATGGGAAAAGACACAGTAAATCAAGTAATCAATTTAATACCTTAATCTCTCCCTAACTCAGTTTCCTAATCTGTAAAGTAGGGATAATAATAACAACTACCTGTGGGGTTGTTATGAATATCAAGTGAGATAACATATGTAAAGCTCTTTATATATACTATCTATGATTAAATACCTAGTCTTGATCAAGTAAAGGATGAGGTGCTGGCATTATAATTAGAAAATTGACACATGTCATACCCTTAAAGAATTTACATTCTATTAAACAATATGTACCATGTCATATAATATCACAAATATGTATTAAATGACTACTATGTGCCAGGCACTATACTAAGCTAGGGGATACAAATAAAAAAAAATAAAAAGAAAGACATTCCTTGCCCTCAAGTAGCTTATGGGGGAAGCCAATATACAAAAGGGGAGGTAGAGGGCCAGAGTACACCAGATGATGGTGGAGTCTAAATCAAACAGAGAAACTGATGGTGAATAAAGAAATGGCAAGCATTTTGAGTCCCCTATAAAAGGAGGCTATGTGAGGAGTTTTTTGGTGTGCTTTTTTTTTGGGGGGGAGGTTTTGGATTTTGTTTTGTTTTGTTTATTGTTTGTTCCTCTGTCCTCTAGCCCTCCAATCAGAAGCAGAAATAACTGAGAAAGTTTGAGGGCAAAACTAAAGTAATCTCTATGAAGATGAGTTTCTAGGCAATAGATTATCTAGTGATAAGTCTCCCCCTTTGGGGTATAATGCAGATGATGAGGATAGAGTGAAAAACCAAGCTGAGTAACTGACGGCAAATGAAATGTGTTCATAGATGTGGCAATATGTTCACAGATGATTGAAAAAAGAATATATATATATATATATATATATATATACTGATAATTGAAAAAGAATAAACACATACATACATATATGTGTGTGCGTATAGTCATAAACACATACATATATTCCATAGTGATGGGGGTTAGGGAGAAGAGCTAACAACTAAGGAAATTAGAAAGACCTCTTTTAAGAGATAGTACCTTAATTGAACCTTAAAACCTAACTATGGTTTCAAAGAGACAAAATTGAAGAAGAACATTCCAGGAATAATGAGAACCCTTACAATGACATGGAGAAAGGTGGTGGAATACATTGTATATGGAACACCACTTAGTCTAATTTGGTAGGAATATGGACTCTTTGAGGGGAAATAGTATGTAAACAGACTAGAATAATAGTTTGGAGGTATTAAAGTGCCAAACAGAGGAGTTTGAACTTTGTTTTATATCATTATGAATGGCCTTAAATGCCAAACAGAGGTCTTTATAGTTTTTTATCCTTAGGGCAATGGAAAGCCACAGAAATTTCTTGAGCAGAGGAATAACATGGTCAGCCCTTCATTCTAGGCATATCAAATTGGCAGCTGTTCATAGGATGGGTCAAAGGAGGAAGAGACAAAATGTAAATAAACCAATTAGGGATTTTACTGAAATAGTCCACATAAGACTTGATGAGGGCCTGGACAAGGGTGGTTGTGCTGTAAGTAGAGAAAAGTGGCCAGGTGCAAAAGGTATTAAGCATATAGAATGGATAAATTTTAGTAATTGATTGGATATGGGAGCAGGGATGAGGTAGGGAGGATAAGCCAAGAGTTGAGTATAACTCCTGGGTTACCAACCAGGGTAAATTAGAAGAAATGCAAAAGTTAAGAGGAAGTTTAAGGATAAAGATAAATTCTCTTTAGGATATTATGCTCTTGATGTGTCTATGGAACATCTAGGTAGAGATGTTGCATAAGCCTTTGAAGAAGCCAGACCTAAATGTAGAAGGAGTAAGAAGACTGGATACATAGATCTGAGGCCATGAAGAGGCACATTGGATAGGCTCTTTGACTTAAGAGTCAGGAAGACCTAAGTTTGAATCCTGACTCAAAAACTTACTAGGTATGTGACCCTGGGCAAAATATTCAATTCTCTTTGTCTCAGTTCCCCATAAAATGGGAATTTTAAAAGCATTTGCCTCCCAGGGTTATTACAAGGATCAAATGAGGTAACATGAAAAACATTAGTACTCTATATGAAAGCTAGCTATCATCATCATTAGTTATCATCTGTGGGTCATCTGCAGAGAGATATTAGTTGAATATATGGGAGCTAATGAGATAACTGAGGAAATTTAGAGAGGTAATACAAGAGGAACCAGGACACAGTCATATAAAGGTAGGATGCAGATATGAGCAACAAACATGCAAAGAAAAATTATAAGAATGGAATTCGCAGAAAGAGAACTATGACAGCAGTCAATAAACATTTATTATTATTTATTATGTTTGTAATTGCTGAGGATACAGAAAAAGGCAAAAGACAGTCCATACCCTCAACAAGTTTACATTCTAATGGGTGAGACAACTTGCAAACAATAATGTACGAAGCAAGCTATATACAGAATGTGACATAAAAAAACAAAAAAGCAAAGAATATCTAGAAGGAGGGGTTAGTCAACACTATCAAAAACTGCTGAGAGATAAAGAAAGTTGAGGATTAAGGAAAGGACATTGGATTTTTCAATAAAAGGATCACCGTTGACCTAGGAAGTAATAGTCTCAGTCAAGTTGTGGACCCTCTTCTTTTCTTCTTCTATACTGTTTCATTTGATAATCTTATCATTATTTCAATTATTATCTCTATGCAGATGATTCTCAGATATACTTAGGGAGCCCTATTATCTCTCCAGGCCTCCAGTTTTGTGTCTCCAATTGCCATTAGATATCTTGAACTGGATAGTCCCATAGATATCTTACACTCAACATATTCTAAATAGAACTTACATCTGTCTCAAAAGCTGCCCGTCTTCCTCATTTCCCTATTACTGTCAAGGGTGCCATCATCCTCGCAGTCACCCTGGCTCAAAACCCAAGTGTAATCCTCACTCTTTCAACCCTACCACCCTTTGCAAATCTTGTCACCTCTCATATACTCCCTTTCTCTTTTGAGACTGAAAGACCCTGGTACAAGTTTTCATCACATCATACCTAGACCATTGCAATAATCTTCTGTTGATTTCCTCACCACCAGTTTCTCCCCACTCTACTCCATCCTCAGCTCATTTGCCAAATTGATCTTCCTAAAATGCGAGTCTCACCACATCACCTCCTATTCAATAAACTCTAGAGGCTCCCTATTACCTAAAGGATTGGTCCTTAAAGTTTTTTACAATCTGGAGTCTTCCTACCTTTCCACATTCCTACAGCTTAGTCCCCTCCATGTACTCTACAATCCAGGGACGTTGGACTCTACCTCCTAGTTTCCCTGCCTTCTTTCATGTCTCAAGTTGTCTCTCCTTATGCAAAAAAACCTTTCCCAGTCCTCCTTAATTATACTGCCTTCCCTGAGCTTTCCTCTAATTTATCTTGCATATAGATGATTTATACATGCTTGTTTGCATGTTGCCTCCCCCCTTAGACTGGCAGCTCCTCGAGGACAGGCCTTATATTTTGCCTTTGAATTCCTAGTGCTTAGCACAGTGCCTACAGTTTCAGAGGTGCTTCATAAATACTTGTTTACTGCCTGACAGAAACCGAATTGCATGGGTTGAGAAGTGACTGTGAGGTGAGAAAGTAGAAACTCCAAATATAGATGGCTATTTCTAGGATGTTGAATATGAAATAAAGGAAAAATAAAAATTGAAAGCTTGAGGGCATAGAAAGATCAAGTGAAGTTATTTTTAAGTATGTAAGAACATCTGGGCATGTTTTTAGCCAACAGAAAAAGACCCAGTGGATAAGAGAAGGTTGAAAAATTGGTTAGTGTTCTCCAAGACTGGTTTAGGGTATTGTAAAACTAAGTTTGGTTTAGAAAAATTTCTGGTTATGGGGTCTATCCCCAGGATCAATCTATCTATCACAAGCATCCCAGAAGTACGAATATGTGTCAGGACCTGTGCTAAGAGCTAGGGATAAAAATACAAAGAAAGAAGCAATCCTTACTCACAAAAAGCTTACATTCTGATTGGAGAAGAATACAATTACATACATAAGGATATTATGGGGGCTCTTAACATTGTTTTATCATGGACCCCTTTCACAACCTTGTGAAATGTATGAACTCCTTCTTAGAATACATATATTTTTAAACAATTGAAGAAAATATTAAATTTCAGTTAAAGGTTAGTGCAAATTATATATACATATATTTGTGTGTATATAAATATGCATATATGTATATATGAATGTTATGCATGTTCAGAGAATCCAAATGTAGATGGGAAATATATTTGCATACATGTATGAACACATACATGCACACACATATATACACATGATCACATCTATAACAGGAATGGGATAAATGTAGCAAGTACATGCACGAGTATTGTGCATATGTAGTATGTGTACATATGTATATGTGTGTATATATATGCAAGGTGTTCGTTTATATAGACATATATACACACATGTGTACATGTATGTGCTGTGTTCGGGAAACACAAATATGGAAGAGTAGATTTGTACACATGTATATATATATTTCCACACATGAATATATATGAATATGTTTACACGTATTGCATGCATGTACATTGTGTGTGTGTGTTTCCTGTCCATGTTCAGTGTTCAGGTTCTTCTGCAATAAATTCATGGATTACTTGGGGAATCTATGGATCCCAGATTAAGAAGTCTTGGTAGGAAACTAGACCTTGGATTTCATTGGTGGGAATTTATGGGTGAGGAAAATCCCCCTATTAATCCAGGTTAGCACCTGCTTTGCAATTTATAGTCTTAGAGAGTTGTCTAGAGTGCTGAGAGATGAATTTTCCCAGATCATAATGTCCATTAGTCATTCCAATTAACAAGTATTTATTAAACTAGTATTATGTGCCAGTCACTATGCTACACTGTGGGAATATGAGAATAAAGCATAAAACAAACTATGAGGAGACAAGAAGAACATATAAAATATATGCAGCATAAATAGAAAATTAAGGCAGGTCTTGAACCCAGGTTTTTCTGGACAGCTTTTTATCAACTAGGTCATGCTGTCTCTCCTAAGTGCATACAGAATAAATGAAAGAGAATAAATTTTTCAAAAAGGTTAAATACAAGGGCAATGTAGGAACAAGAGTGCTAGCCTTTGGAGGAATCAGGAAAGATCCAGTGTAGAAGGTGGTGCTTGAGCTGGTTCTTGAAGGAAAAGAGAATTGTTCTTTTCCTTGACAAGAGTGAGGAGGGAGTATGGTCTGGGCATGGAGGATGGCTAGTGGGAAGTTGAGGGGATGGGAGATGAACTGTTATGGGTGAGGAAAGGAGAGTTTAACTAGATCACAGAATGTAGGAGGTTATGTGACATAATTAGATAATCATTAATTAAGCCCCTATTGAATGCACAGCATTGTGCTTGGTATTGGTATCCTCTCTCTCTCTCTCTCTCTCTCTCTCTCTCTCTCTCTCTCTCTCTCTGTCTCTCTCT
>NW_027185887.1:1839425-1844948 GCF_028583685.1 Petaurus breviceps papuanus | reverse complement strand
TCTCTCTCTGTCTCTCTCTCTGTCTCTGTCTCTCTGTCTCTGTCTCTGTCTCTCTCTCTGTCTCTCTCTCTCTGTGTCTCTCTCTCTCTTAATACAGCTTCTGTCCAACAAGGCGATCACATCTAAAGAGAAGACAAGACGGAAACAAATGACTATAATAAAATTAAAATGTGATAATGCCATCAGAGAAGAACAAAATAATATGAAGCAGTAAGAGAAGAATAATGCCTATGCTGGAAAATAAGGAAAAACCTTTAGAAGGAAATAACTTTTGAGTTGGCCCTAAAGAATGAAAAGTATTTGAATAGGTTGAGATCCTTACTAAATAAATGCTAAATTTCCTGCCCTAGAAGTAAACTGTCCTCCATAATCTTACTCAATTTATGGGTTCTCATTTTAGTTTGTAATACCAGCCATACATAGGCAATGAAGTGATGTGGTAGATTGTGTACTAGACTTGTAATCAAGAAACTTTATCTTCATGAGTTCAAATCCAGCCCCAGACACTTACTAGCTGTGTGACCCTGAGCAAGTTACTTAACCCTGTTTGCCTCAGTTTTTTCATCTATAAAATGAGCTGGAGAAGGAAATGGCAAGCTACTTCAGTGTTTTTGCCACGAAATCCTAAAAGGGGTCATGAAGAGTCAGACACAACAGAAAAATTAACACTAGCCTTATATAGACTACATTCTATCCAGACTGGACAATGGAATGCTTAATTCTCACTCTGGCTCTATATCTGGGTTTATATCATCTCTTATTCCTGAGACTGTACTTCTATACACACACACACACACATCACACATCACCACTACTTCCCCATCACCTCCACTAGCATCATCCCTTCCCATGTTATAAGGGCATCATGAAAGGTTTTTGAGTAATGCTATGAAATGATCAGCATTAACAAGATGAATTAGGCACTGGTGAATAACATGGATTAGCATGTGGAGAGACTTCAGTTAAGCATGCCAGTTACAAGACTATTTCAGTAATGATGAGGTTCTGAATCAGGCTCATTGCAGTGGAAGGGACAGATGTAAGAGATATTACAAAGGTAGAATCAGCAGGACTTGGCAATTGATACCCATTGAGTCATTTGGCTTCTCTGTCCTCAGTTTTCCAATCCATAAAACCGAGGTGATTCTCTTGGCTTTTACATGGAGGCCACCATAAATAGCACAAAGAATCCCACACCTGAAATGGCAAGGTACTCATCTATCATAACACTGAGAACTAGTATGATACTGACAGAACCCACCACATCATAGAATTAACTCTTATGAAGGAAAACAAGGAACTTAGCATTGATTTACTTTTAGATAAAGGGAAAAGAGCGGCACAGCAGCAAGTATTGGAAAATGAGGCAGGTGCCTGGGGATTCCTCTGACCAAAAAGGAGGGAGATCTGCTACATGGAAAAGAGTGCTAGATTTGGTATCAAAAGATCTCCGTTCTAATCCTGATTCTTCCACTTACTAGTTTTATGAATATGGATAAGTTATGTAACATGGACCTGGGCCTGAGTTTCATCATCTGTCAAATGAGGAGTTTGAGTAGTTGGCTTCTAAGGCCCCTCATTCAACTCTTGATCTTTAATCTTCTGAACTTAAAAAATAGGGGGGGGGGGGGGGAAATAGGCATTCAAGTCTAGGTCCTAAATGAAGAATTAATTGACTGTCTGTTCTAGAGAGATAGATAGATAGATGATTGATGGATAGAAAGATAGATGAATAGATAGATGATAGACACATACACACATGTGTACATAAATATGCACATATACACATCCATAAACACATGTGTGTATGTATACATGCATGTATATTTCTTTAAGAAAGAAGAAACTATTTTTTAAAAAATTAGTCTTTGTATTCCAACACCTTGCATTCTTTGCACATAGTAAATGCTTTATAAATGTTCAATTGAATTAAATTTCATTAACTCTAGGAAGCAAATGGCCTAATATCTCCCTATCCCTACCCCCCCCCATAAAAGAAACTATATAAGCAAAAAAAGTAGAACTTTCTTGGTTAAAGATGCCCACTGAATAGTGGGGTACTATATCAGTACAGGTAATAGTGCACATTTACGTAGTACTTTAAGTATTACATAGCATTTTCCTCACAACAATCCTGTAAGGTAGGTAGTACAAGTATTACCCCTGTTTTATAGGTGAGAAAAAAAAAACATAGAGAAATTAAATACATGCATGGTAATAGACTAAGTAAATGCCAGTGCAGCAATTTGAACTCATAGGTCCTGGTGACCCTCAAGGAGCCTTCAATCCAGTAACATGGCCTTTTTGCTGTTCCTCAGACAAGAACTCCAGGCATCTTCACTGGCTTTCCTTCATGTCTGGAATGGCTTCCCTCCTCATTTTGTATCCATTCTTCCCTCAAGTTTCAAGTGAAGTTTCCCCTTCTCCAAAAAGTCTTTACCTGTCATTTTTAATCTTAGAGTCTTCCCTTTGACATCACGTCCAATTTGTCTTGTTTGTATCATGTTTATTCATAGGTATTTTTTTCTGTTATCGTCCCCATTAGACCATAGTTACTTTTAAAAGAACTTTGTTTTTGCTTTTTAGTGTGTTTTTGGGGGAGGGCAAAGGGGTCTTTATATTGCCAGGTTTAGAACAGTGCCTGGTACATAGTAGGTGCTTAATAAATGCTTTTCGATTGACTGACAGATTTAGCATGCTTTTTAACTATCTGACCCTACTCCACATTGTTTTTAAAGAGGAAATTAAATCAAAATGGGGACACTTGAATTAAAGGGAGAGAGGGGAATAGGGAAAGATAAAATGACACTTGGACAAGATCTGATAGGGGAAACTAGCACTGATATTTTATTTTCTTTTCTCCCTCTTTTCCACTCCTTTTCTAGTAGCCACCATTTTAAAAATAGGAAAAACATAATTTATTACTTAGAGTGGGATATGCAAAAGTATTCTTCCTCAGGGGAGGAAGCAAGGGTTTTGTTTTGTTTTATTTTTCCCCCTTGAGTTTTGAACTCATGTCCACACCCTTAACCTCTCCACTATATCCCAAAGAGTATGAATTGGAGTATCTGAAGGATGCTTGCAGAGAAAAAGATAATACCCTCTGAGAAAATGGATAAATAGTGTGGAGGGGGTAAGTGAGGGTGGGGAAAAATCAATAATTTGTCTCTAGCCTTAAAGAGAGGGTCAAATTAGCTTCTAAATGGTATCTGCACATGCATTTTAATCATATGCCTTTCCAGCAACATAAGTAGTTACAGCATCAAATCCACACGATTGAGGGATATTGGTTGGATTTTTTTTGTTTTGTTTTGTTTTGTTTTATTATAAAATACAGAGTATAAGGGTTATAAACACACAATACAGATTATCAGACTATAAAAAGGCATAACAATACAGTTTGATTCATTGCTGGCATGGGCACAATATTTTGCTGGAAGATTAAAGACTATGCGACTTAAATAACTTTTATTGTAACACTTTCAACAGATCTCCTAACAGGGAAAACAAACTGGTTCTGCCTAGTGATATGACTGGTTAACAGGACCCAATGAAATTCCCAAGAGGGTCATCTATCTCTCAGTTCTAACTGAGGTGGTTCCATTGTGGTGAGTGTGCTGCTATCCTACCCAGCACATTCTGGGTTGAGCGATAATATACCAGTCTCATAGGATGTGCTATCGTTTGGCTAAATATAGCATGTGTCCTCAAAATAATGTGGCTGATGATGAGTAATAGTTATTCCTCTGCCTCCTCCCAGTCTCTTACATAGGCTCCTTTGGATTGGGTCCAGGAGTTAATTTGTGGTAATCTGGTCCAAAAATAAATAACTTTTGTCTTTATACAGCGCCTTGAGTTTCACAAGGAACAATATGCAGCTCTGACAATGGGAGCCCTGCATATAACTAAGGGGGAAATTGGGCCCGGCACATCTACAATTCAAATGCCATGATGAGGGCTGAAGCAATCAATCTGTCCTCCAACAACGACCCTGCTCTGCTGTATTAAGCTAAGCTGGAGGTAGGACTTGCCATACTGTACCCCCAAAGAAGGTCTGGAAGCAGTGACAAGTGGACAATTTTGATTTTCTTCCTTCTCAGACTCAATAACAAAGGCTATTGGCAGAGGCTTTCCACTAAAATAGAGATGCTTCAGCTTCACGAAGTGGTGGGTACACCGCCTGTTTTCTGTCAGCCTGGATTGTGCAGGGCAAAAGCTTAGCCCCTAAGATTTGCTGGCAGCCTCCTGCTCTTTGTTCTTCAGAATGTGAAAATAGTGTAAATAGCAGCATCTGCAATTGCTCCTGCTGCTCTGACTGCCAGCCAAATGCTTTTTCCCCCCTTCTCTTGGAGAACAGTCCACATGCTGCACATAGGAATGGACGAAAGAGGAATTACATACAGTGAAAGCCTCAGGAGTGCCATGAAGAATACAGGTCTAATACAGGTCTTCAGATGGGGAGGCAGAGAGAGTGCTTTGGGGTTCTGCTATTCCCCAATGAAATTAAAAACTCCATTTACCACATCATGTATGTTTATGGGATTTATGGAATAAAATTTACAAAAAGTACTTTCCTTCCCTTCACCCATCCCCATGCAAAGTTGAACCTCATTTTGTTCTGGATATACTAACATTGGGGGAATTTTATGATTTGGACAAGAAAAGAAATTATAATTCTTCCTTATATCTCTGACCTCACTAAATGGAGACCTGAACAGGAGATTAGTTTTAGGGATTCTACTTTTGAATCAAACCAAAGGGAACTAATCGTTTTGTCAAAATCCTTCTATCTGACCAGATGATTTTCAGTTTTTTTATTAGATGGTGAGGTTCTTTTTTTTCTTATTTCTTTCCCTGCTGTGTCTCTCTTAACTGACAAAAGAAAAGACCTCCAGGGTGACTTTCTCAAACCTAAGTTTTTTTGTATTTTGTTTTTAAACCACTGACTGAGTGGCAGATGTCATTAGTCTGTGGGTTAAGATTACCCTAAAGTTCTCATAGGATTCAGCAAACAGATGCTAGTACTATCATCCTGGGTTTAGAAGTAGCTTGTCACAGGCTTAGAGAATATATATGAATGTCACTTCCATGTTATGCTGTGTCTCACTCAGCTACTTTAACATAAAAACATAAGGGTCCCAACTACAAGTCCCAATTACATTTATCTCCTTTTTTTAAAATTTGTATTTCTCTAACACATGCCAACCCCTAGGACATAAAATGCTTGGCTCTGAGGAACAGACTTATACAGCTGCACTGTAATTGTATTTAAAAAAAAAACAACACTAATAACTCTTCAGTGCATTCGAAACTCTGTGTATTGCAGGAGCATGTGTGCACAGAATGGCTATTCTGTTCAGTGGTAGTTAAAGGTTAAAACTGACATGCATCTTAAATGTTATATGACTAACACAAGCAGGGTATTTTTCCAAGCTAATGTAAATGATATTCTTCTAAAATGCAGTTAAGTGAATACTGGGTATTTTGTTAGGTTTCTCTCTCTCTCTCTCTCTCTCTCTCTCT
>NW_027185887.1:1830710-1839325 GCF_028583685.1 Petaurus breviceps papuanus | reverse complement strand
TCTCTCTCTCTCTCTCTCTCTCTCTCTCTCTCTTTCTCTCTCTCTCTTTCCTGTAGTTCTGTATAATTTAACCACATTATTACCATGTTAAGGAAATATGGGTTGGAGTTTTTATTGCCATTACTGGGTAGGTAGAAAATTGGAAATTAAATTGAAGTGCTATCCCCCTTAATTATCAAAAAACTGAGCCACTTATCAAACTTAGATTATATTCACTAAACAGACATGGAATTTGGATGGAGAGAGGATGAAGAATTCTGACAGAAATGTCTAGAAAGGTTGTTATATGTAAACAACAACTCTGACCCACAGAAAGAACTACAAAATTATAGAATTATTCCCTTTGACCAAACTCCAATGCAACATCTTCCTCCCTTTCTGACAGAGATCCTGCTGAGAAAATCACTCTAAATCAGTGTAGTTCTTTCATGAAAGGAAATAAATTTACAGATCAGAACTAGCATTATTACACCTGAAAGACTAATGAAATAATGCCTTATTTGACTTACTCCCTCCACCCAATGAGAAAGGATTTTTCTGCTCACAAAGAATGATAAGACCATGAGAACTTTTCAGGTAATTTAACATATCTCAATCATGTTTCATTACCTGAGAATATTGTCATTTGACATCCTGCTGATGAGTGAGTTGTAAAATAAGAAATCCTTTTGTAGCCTATAACTTGGCAAATTACAAATAACTTTCCTTCCATGCTGTGTATTAGTTGTAGAAGATACATACCAACTCACAATCTCATTTCCCAAAAATATCGGAGAAGGCAGAAGAAAAACCAACAAAAGTTTTAATGAGAAGTAGGCAATAGGCCTAAAATAAGTTAATCTACCTTTCACATATATTACCATTTTACTACCTGCCTCTCTACCTTAGGTCTTTCACACCTGTCAGAAGGTTGATAACATCCTTCAACATAAGGATTTTGGAAACATTGATCAGGGTTCTTAAGTCTTTCAAATTGGTTTTAGTTTGCAATGTCATTGACTTTTTTATAAATTGTTCTCTTGATTGTGCTCACCTTACTCTGCTTCATTTCATACTACACAGAATTCTCTGAAATTATCTCTTTTATCATTTGTTATGACACTAATATTCCATTACATTTGTGCACCACAACATATTTTCCATTTCCCAAATGTCTAAAAGGCAATTTATAACACTTTTTTATAGTATAGTATTGTTTTATTATATTCCCCCTTCCCTTATTTTTAATCCCTTCCTCAGAAGCAGGAATTTGTTTTGATTGTGTCTTTTTTCTCACTAGTAGTATCCTCCTGCCCTGGTATTTGACTTCCTCTTAATCATTGCTCCTCCTCCCCATGCCCACTTGTTTCCCTAATCAGTTGAACATGTTTCTATAGCAAATGCTGTGTGAATGTTTGTTAAGTGTTGTTTTGTCAGTTTTAAATAAGAGTGAAGTTCATTGGATGCCAACTTCCACACCCCTTCCTTCACCCTTCCTTATATAGTCTTCTACTTCATTAGAGGTCAGTTTTTTCCTCTCTAGGATTATACTCAGTTATGCA
Source organism: Petaurus breviceps papuanus (assembly GCF_028583685.1). Classification (NCBI taxonomy): domain Eukaryota; kingdom Metazoa; phylum Chordata; class Mammalia; order Diprotodontia; family Petauridae; genus Petaurus; species Petaurus breviceps. Next base: position 1,837,784 of record NW_027185887.1, on the reverse strand, counting down.
AAATAACTTATTCTTTTTTTGAAGCTTTTCTTTTTTGACTTTAAAATATTATATTCCAAGATCTACTCTCATTTAATGTAGAAGTTTCCAGGTCTTGTGTGATTTTACTTGTTATTCTTCGATACTTACATTTGAAGTCTTTTCTGGATAGATGCATGCTGTATTTTTTCTTTGATGTTGTAGCTCCCAATTTTGGCTCCTTCAACTTTTCCTTTTGGGGTTCATTTCTCTATTTTGCCCTCTGGTTTTAATCTGAGCAGTTTTAATTTATGATTTCTAAAAGCAATAATGCCCGATTTTGTTTTAATCTTGGTGTTCAAGTAATCTAGTAATTCTCAAATTACTTCTCAACCTCTTTTCTTTCAATATTTCAATCTTTTGATTTTGTTCTAATATTTCTTGCTGTCTCAAGGAGTCCCTGGTTTGTATCTGGTTTATTCCAGTTTTCAGGAAGTCAATTTCTTGGATAATATTTACCATTTTATCTTCTAAGTGATTTATTCTCCTTCCAGGTGTTTTCTCTAGAGATCTAATTTCATTTATTTTTTTTAAATCAGTCTTCATTTCCCCTAGGTATTCATGCAGTCTTTGAGGAAAATCATTTTTTTCCTTTGAGCTTCTGCTTGCAATTATTGGAGATATAATCTCTCCTTTTTTGTGGCAATCTCTGGATTTGCAGTATTTTTTTATAATGATCATTATTTTCTTTAATGTACTTCTCTATCCAGCTTTAATTACTGAAATGGCATTTTCTACAGGGATCAGGCTCCAACTCCTCTACTTTTGGATGAGATTGTCAGCCCTATTTGGGCTTTTCCTGGTTCCCCTGGGTTCTTCAACTGACCTCTACCTCCCACAGTTTATCCTCCCATCTCCAGGAGATATTTTCAAGTTTGTAGCCCTCATCCTACAAATAGTTAATTCTACCCCAAACTTCTATTTTGAGAAAGTACCTAGACCATTCATGTTTACTCCACTCCTCTTCAAGCTTTTTGCAATTAAAAAAAAATTTTTACACCATGCCCCATCCCTCCTCATTTGTTTCCCCCATCTTTGCTTTTCAGCTTCCTTTTATATGGCACCTTCTTACATTGGAATATTCTTCCAATTCCTTCCAATAGGGAAGTGAATATACTTCTTTTTCCTTGTATTTATATTCCTAGCCCTTACTATAGTGCCTGGCAAATAGTAAGTGTTTAATAAATGCTTCTTGATTTGATTGATTTGATTCAGAGTGCTGGATCTTCAGAGGCTTTGCTGATGTCTCAGAATAGAATGTTAGGAACCTCAAAGCCCCTGAGTCTAGACTACCCTGATCTAAGACCTGTGGCATTGAGATGGCTGTTACCCATACTACCCCTCTTCTAGATTTTTATAGTATTCACCTTGGGGTTTCTGAACATCCTGAGAGTATCTCAAAGGATGCTTCTACTCTTGTTTCTCAGTCTGTAGATTATCACAGACTATGTATATGCCCTTTCTGGTCACATTCTGTGGGAAGGCTACCCTGTATTGATGCTGGCTTTGCTGGAAGGGACGCTTATTCTTACTTTTTTGTGGGTCTCTAGCTGACTTTTAGTGCAGTTGCAAAGTGAAAGATGTCACTGTAGTTTCTCACTATATTTCTTGATCATTATTTGGTCTGGCATAAACATCAATGGTTTTGCTGGTGTACATAAAAGAGAGCCAGGTAGTCTGCCTTCCATTCAGACAACCATTTTGTCAGGAAGTCCTCAGGTGCTATCATTTGTAAAGACAGTCAAAATAACCAAACTGATCATATCATGACAAGCTCAAGGTTTTGGCTGTGTGTTTTTTTTGTCTAGTGACATTCAGAACAAAAAAAGCAAACTCATTGCCCAAAGGTAATCCTTTTCCTCATCCCTAAATGACTATCATATTTCTTTTCTCTTTTACCTTTTTCTTTCTTTTTTTTTTTTTTGCTTTTTGGAGAGGGGAATGCAGAGCAATTGGGGTTAAGTGACTTGCCCAAGGTCACATGGCAAGTTTTGTGTTAAGTATCTGAAGCCAAAACTCAGATCCTCCTGACTCCAGGGCCAGTGCTCTATTCGCTGTGCCACCTAGCTGCCCCATGACTATCATATTTCTTATAAAATTTGTTCCAGTGTTGTTGTTGTTTTTTCTTCTCTCTTCAAACTTCCCTATGAAGAGTCTATTTACCATGAACTCCCTCTTTTCCCCTCTTCTAGGAATCAAAACCCCATTGACATTATCTCCTATCTTCTCATCCATTATTCCAGGTTCTAATACAAAGGACATCCTTCTGATAATGCATAAACCTAAGCCCTCTTTCTACTCATGCCCATGGTCCAGGGATGTGTTGGAATCACCTCAGAAATAGGCAAATTCTACAAATCATGGTTTAATTTATTACTATGCTGAATTACCAGACTTAAGAAAGTGATGCAGAAAATGTTAAAAAATACAGACTAAACTGAAATGTGTTGTGAATTTTTGGAGAATCAGTTGTAAACATTTAACAGCACACTGCCTCCTTGCACCCCCACAACACACACACACATGCACATACACACACACACACACATGCTTTCTCTTTTAACATGACAAGACTAACACTTCAAGGGCTATGCAGCACTTGGGCTGTCCATAGCCCACTCTTCCAACATGACTGGCCCTCTCTTTTTTGTTCATACATTTTCTGACTAATATCACCACTTCATATACATACTGATATCTCCAAAATCATTACGCTTGCAAATATGATAATAGCAAAGATAATAATAATAACTAATATATAGAAAGTGTCTACTATATGCCAGGCACTATGCTTTTATCTCATTTGATCCTGACAACAATCCTGGGAGTTAGGTGCTATTATTATCACAATTTTACAGATGAAGAAATTGAGACAAACAGAGGTTAAGTGGCTTTTCCAGGGTGATACTATTAATAAGTTCTGACACTGGATCTGAACCCAAGTCTCCCTGACTCCAGATCCAGTACTCTATCAAATATACCACCTAGCTGCAAAACTAAAAGCTATTAGATCAGTATTTATCATATCATATCATATTAATTATATTGTATTGTATTATATTATATCAGTATCATGTATATCAGTTTCTGCCTATAAAATAGACTATCAAAATGCCCTAAATAATCTGAGAAAAACAGTCAGAAAGGTGACAGAAAGAAACAGAGGTCATCATCATCAGTATAATAAATAAATAGTGTTTATATAGTGTTTTAGAGCTTGCAAAGTGATTTACATGTGTTACCTCATTTGGTCCTCACAACTACCCTGTGAGAGAGGTGCTATTATTATTATTACCATTTTACAAATGAGAAAACTGAAGCTGGAAGGTTAAATAACTTGTCCAGGGTCCTAAATTCCTAAAATAGTACTTAACTTTTGGATCTTTCAGACTCCAAATCCAATGCTTGAAAACTAACTGCCTTGTTACAAAGATAGAGGCAGAGATTTCAAAATGGATTTGAACAAGAGACAAAGAAACTGAAAGGAATGGAACACTGAACACATAGTATTTAATGGAAATGGCAAAAGATAAAATGAAAATGTACCATTTAATGGAAAAGAGATTAGGAAGAAACCTGGAGCCTGAAGAGGTGGGGTCTTAGCAAACAAGTTTGGGTAGAATAATTCAGTGACAGTCCTGGGACAACCAAAGTAACAGCATCAGGGCCCAGCACTAGGCTAAGAGAAGGGGAAATGAGAAGAGTGTTAAAGCAGTTGGAAAAGGAGGCAAAAGACAAACTTACTTCAGAATATTGCCCAGAGCCAAGCTCAGTTTATACCATTATGGAGCTATCTCACAGGATTATAGCATTTTAGAGCTGGCAAGGAGTTCAGAGATCATTTAGTCCAAGTACTTCATTTTGTAGGTAAGGAAGCAAAGGAGTAAAGATGTTAATTGACATACCAAGGTCACACAAGAAGCAAATTGCAGTGATCTAAGTGACTATTCTAATTTGGCTCATTAATTTAAGCAAAGTAGATGAATTAAACCAAAAACATTCTGCAGGAATTTTATCATGATGAATTTTACCAAATTTCCTAGTTATTTTGTTGTCATGTGTACGTAGGTTCAGCTTCCCTGAGAAGTAATGGACGTACTGAAGAAACTCCAGAGAATTGTGTGTTCTAATTCATGGTTTCAAGATCTTTGGACATCCAAGAAATAACACTTTCTAATTGTGTGTTTAGTGAGGTACACAATGGGCACTGGTAATTTTCTCATAATAGAAACAAACTTAAAATAGTTTCACACAAAAGTAATGGAAATAAAGCCTACCTGTTGGTGATAAATGTGCTATTTTAAAATGTTTTCCTATACCTTTCTTATATAGCACATTGAACTTGCAAACATTAGTCATGGCAGTGCTATGAAGTCTAGTCAAAAGACCTGCCACATGCAGCAAGAGCCAAGAAACATGAATAGGTTGCTGTATGTGTTTTCTATTCAAGGCTGGTATGTAGGACAATTTGAATCATATTTCAAACAAACATTTCCATTGTATTTAACTGTATCAAAAATATTTTCTGGTATTAAAATAAAAAATATAAATATTCAGAAATAATTTTTTAAATAATGATGTTTTACCTGAAGCATATAGGTGATTAAGAGTGCCCTGATTTCACCAAGGAAATGTATTATTTTGTTCTGTTTTAATTTGTCAGGATTGACCAAAGAAGACTTGACAAGATTGTGAATACATTTATGTGGCTCAAGCCCCACTCCTTGCAAGGAACCTTCTAAATTGCCACAACCCACAGTACTTTCTCCTACAAATCCCATATTATATGTTTATAAACTAAGCAGGATTTTAGAGACCATCTAGGGCAATCCCCATATTTTACAAGTGGAAAAACTAAAGCAGAGAGAGATTATATTTGTCTGAGGTCACAGGAAACAGTAAAGGGAAGAAACAGCATTTGAACCCAAGACCCTGATTCCAAATCCAATTACACCAACTTACGTCTCTGGAGCAAGCTCATTATCTATACCATTTATGTGGTATATGTTATCTTGTATTGCTATTTACCCCATCATGTGAATTTCCTACTTCTCAAACCTCATCATAATTCAGCCCTTCCAAAGCAGGCACCATGGATTATGCCTGTGATTATTACTAATACTTGGCATAATGTCCTAAATGTAGACTCCCAATTTAATGTTTGTTGATGGTGATTTATATATCATCTAGTATAAGGGCCCCATTTTACAAATGAGAACAGGGGCTCGAGCAAGAAAAGTGACTTATCCAAGATCATGTAAGGATAAGTGGAAGATAAGGGAATTAATAATGACTTTTGTGAATAAACAATTTCCTCTCAGTTGTACATGCCCAACATGATGGGCTAAATACATGGATATTTTAGGTAAGAATTTATAATCTTGTCATTTACTGATGTTATTTTTCCCATTGACATGCAAAAAAAATTTTTAACTTATTGGAACATTATAGACCACCCAAATATTTTTATTAAAAAAAAAACCTGTGGGGGTGGCTAGGTGGAGCAGTGAATAGAGCACAGGCCCTGCAATCAGGAGGACCTGAGTTCAAATCCGGCCTCAGACACTTAACACTTACTAGCTGTGTGACCTTTGGCAAGTCACTTAACCCCAATTTCCCTCCAAAAAGCAAAAAACAAAAACAAAAAAATCCTGTGAATATATAAAAATTTCTTTCTGAAGATTAAGAAGGGAATGGGAACTTTTCTTTCAAAATTGACGCTATAATTTAAATACAGGCAGCTTTACCACTAGAGATACCAGCAAGTAGGTCACAGACAAACCTGAGCAACTGAATGAGAGATAAAAATGCAGTTAATCAGTCTGATGTTTCCAAATATTAAAAATTTCACTTTGTATAAACAAAACCTTTTAATGATTGGCTAAATCCATATTACCTTTCATTTAAATATTTTAATATCATACAGACACCATCTTGAGAAAGAAAAAAGAGTGCTCATTGTAACAAATTATCAGATTATGAATGCTATCAGTGTGGATAGCAAATTTTGTGGAAAGTTTAAAGTTTGTGATGGACTAATGATATGGTTCCTTACACATTTTATTTTGCAAAATTTTTTCATACTTCACAAAGCAGTCACCAAGAACAGCACAATAAAAACAAAGACCTCAAAGCCTGGCACAAACTCAAAGTATTTACAGAGATCAAGATGGATGACACAATCACCAATATTTATTGCATGTTTTATAATCCAAATGGTAATAGTTAGTATTTTAAGATATAGTAGTGGGGGAAAATGTATAGCATAGTATTTCACATTCAAAGATACTACTGCTACTGCTGCTGCCAATGTTCCAGTGGCTGTTGAAGAAACCATCATTGTATTCCCCCTTGGATTTATTATTATTATTTTTTAAAGCAATTGGGGTTAAGTAACTTGCTCAAGGTTACACGGCCATTTTTTTTGTGTGGGTGTTAAGTATCTTGATCCTGGGTCCTCCCAGCTCCGGGGACAGCACTCTTACTCACTGCGCCACCTAGCCGCCCCAGGATTTATTCTTTCAACAAATATTAATTGAGCCCCTACTATCAGCAAAGCTTTGTGCCTAGGTGAAGGAAAGATGAGTAAGATGTGGTCCCTGCTCTCATAGAGCTTACAGTCTAAAGATTATATCTTTGAAGTTGTAATCTTTGACAATTCTCAGAGCTATTGATTCTAGTCCTTCTTTTGCTTTATATTCTTTCATTCAGTCAAAAAAAATGCTTTGATTACAGATGTGTGCAATTCATAGGACTCATCACTGTAGGGAATGCAAAGATGAGGAAAGCATAATCTCTATCCTCATAGATTTTACAATGTAGGAAGAGAGAAGATATATACAACTAAAATTCTAGATAGGATTTGAAGCATAGGTACTTAACAAAAGTATGAACAACATGCATTGGAAGTTGAGGAGAAGAAAATATTCCCTCTAAATAGATAGGGGTAAGGATTAATGAGAAGTCTGGGAAAGCTTCATGGAAGGGGAATCAGGCCTTGAGGAATGGATGGATGGATGGATGGATGGATGGATGGATGGATGGATGGATGGATGG
>NW_027185887.1:1827189-1830700 GCF_028583685.1 Petaurus breviceps papuanus | reverse complement strand
TGGATGGATGGATGGATGGATGGATGGATGGATGGATGGATGGATGGGAACAGGAAAGCTTGAGTTTGTTGCAACTCCAGCTCTAGTTATACACAAGAATTCAAAGACCTGATGTTTCTTAGCATTTTTTACAAAATCATGCTTTCCTCAACAGCATGAATCTGATTCATTCTGTTGAGAGGTAGCATGACATAAAGGACAGAATTCTGGTCTTGCTGTCCAATCCCATGTCCAACATTTCCTAGATACATGAGCTTGGGGAAGTCATTTATTTTCTCTGGGCCTCAGTTTCCTCATATGTAAATCTAGGGAAATCATAGCACCTACCATACAAGGTTATTATGAGGCTAAAATGAGGTAATGCATGTGAAATGTTCTGGAAACCTTTAAGTGCTATATTGATAGCAGTTAATACAGTTAATTTCGTTGGGACTTTTAAGGTTTCTTGATTTGGAGATATTTACATTTTAATACAATCAGCCCTGAATTTCTTGACTAACTTCTATCATCAGGTACCAGGGCATTAGACTTTTTTAGTTTATCCAAGGCCAAAGGCAAAAATCATAGAGAAAATGTGATTCAGCTCAATGTGAGAAAGACCTCAACATTTAGAACTGTAGGAAGATGGAAGAAGATGCTTCTGCTTCATGTAAAGTCTGAAATTCCCACCAGTAGAAGTGCTGTTCAAGGAAATATTTGGATGACCTTTTATTGGCAAAGGTGTAGAAGTATTTTATTGTATAAGAGTTCAATCTGATGATAATTTGTGCTTTTCCAATTTGCCAGATTCTCTCTTTCTAGATTTCATTATTACTATAAAACAGAGCAAATACAATTATCTGTTGCTACTTTTCAATATTTCTCCTCTACGTTTTTCTCCTACACAGTCTTCTACCCATCAGATGACCTTTTTTAAGTAAAGCAATTACTTGCTCTCCCAGATCTAGAGAAGTGATTTAGAAGTTCAACTTAGGATGCTGTTTTGTATTTATTGAAGAGGTTTACCCACTAAGAGGGTGAGGGTTGCTCTGGAGACCCCAAAATACCAACATGCCGGGTCCTGCCGAATGAATTCAACTCGAGTCTTCTCAGCCAAAGAAAAGTAAAGTTTATTAAAAGTTCACTGGTATTGGACACAGAATAAGTCTGTGCTAGAAAATTCTATGGCACTCTCACTATTCTGTGGTGCTCTCACCCCATGGCATTCTATGGCGCTCTCACACCACATGGTGTGAGAAGGGGTCTTATATACAGAAGGTTGTGTGAGGAATCTAGGGGTGGTCTAGAGGAGGAGTTTGAGGAGGGTCTTCAGGAGGAGTTAATGGGGTCAATGAGTGATTAAGGCTGGGAAGTAGTTGGAGGCTACAGACAATGGTGGGCTAGGCAAGTTCAAGGGTGTATTGATACTTTGATAGTCTGAGGCTGGGAAGTAGATGAACAATGGAGGGCTAGACTAGTAACTAGGCTAGTAGTTAGCAGTTACTACCTCTGGGCCCACTCACAATGTGAGGCTTATTGCCTCATGCAAATGGCTCATCAAATGAGACAATTTAATCAAGAGTCCAAGGAAGGTTCCCAGAGCCTGTACCTCACAGACTCAAGGAGAGCTGGAGGGGGCTCCCAGAGCCCATACATCATCATTTATGATGATCTTGTGGAAATAGGTAAAAATTCTGAGCATAGGAAAAGATAAAGAAAATAACCAGTTTTCCTGAAGTAGTTCTTCATCAGTATAACTTGATTATTTTATTTGAAATGCTTTGTGTCCAAATCAGTCACAGTATATTTAAATACAAGTTTCCCCAAATCAAATATAAATGACTTCCAAAAAAATTATCTGCCACTTTGGAATACGTTTGTCCAGATTTTTCTCCATTACTGTGAATAATAAATAACTGGGAAAATAGGCATGGCATTCTTCTTAAGGAAAATTACATTCTTCTTAAGGCATCTACATTCAAAGATTTTCAATGTCAAAATAGAAACGTTACACAAAAATTATAAATAAAAATTATATACCTAGAAACAGCATGGGAAATCACAACTACTGAGTTGTAAAACAATACAACTCATTAGGCATGGAAATAGGTATATTATGTTTAATACACTAAATTTATTCATTCAAAAGTGTTTCCCATTACTTGTAAGAATACTGATTTTTGTTTCATAAATGGTCAAGAGTCACTTCTTTAGTATTTTTCTACCATCTGGGGGGTGTGGAGTGGCAAAGGGACAATCTGTTTTGAAGTTATGATATTATGTAAACAATCAAAACTTGTTTTCAATGAAACTATGTCCACTCTTCCCTACTTGTGCAGAAAGATGGATGAATTTGCTGTGTTCAATTTCTCTCTCCATCTTTAAGAAACTCTTTCACTTAAATATCATATGTTAATACATCTCTTTCAAACACTGTGAAGCAAGAAAAATGAAATTATGATGAAAATCTGCATATAACCTTAGTTTTAGCCCTTGCTACTTTCAAACATTATAGCAATTATGCACATATTTGTGTGTGTGTGTGCATCTGTCACATATTCATATATATGGCCATGGAAGTTTTTAGTAATCTCTCCTTTGCACTTGCAAACTTGACTAGAAATTTGCCCATGTGATCAGAAAATAAGGAACAAATTATTTCCAAATGTAGTTCTTTATATTTATATGCCTTATTTCATTTACAATTGGATTTAAGTATACTTGGTATGTAGGCATATTCCTGAGGAAGTGGAATTCATAGCATAGTCATAAAAAAGTGACCATTGGATAAAGCTGGCTTTTCAGAGAGTTCAAAAATCCTACCATTTAGTTTCTTTTCAAGTCTCCCCCCCCCAACTCCCCACTGAAGAGGATCATACAGAATCAACCCAGTAAAAAGAATTGTCATAAAATCTCACACCATTGACTTGTAAATGGAATTGAATCTGCAGCGTCTACATAATGATACTATCAAAAAGGAAGGAAGTATCACATTCATATAACAGATGAGATATGAAATGACTACTATGGCAGATGAACACCCCAGAGGTATTTTGCTTTATTCTACTCACTGCGTTTATATCTCCAGTTTCTCTAATTTTCGTTATTTTTTTTTCCTCAGGTCTCAAGACAAGAGCAGAAAGACTTTTACTTTTTTTCTTTCCTTAACAAATAACCTCATACAGAAGTCAATAATATAAATACTTATGTTTCTGGGGTCAGTGCTGGGGCTTTATTAAAACTGATTTTTCAAAATATATTTCTGTTGTTGCTGCAGCTGCAGATCAAACCTCCAATCACCTCCTTCCCTTCTTATAATCAGACCCTGGGTGGAGTGGGTTCTGAATGAGGAGCAACACTTGTGGGATATATATCCAGGCCTCTCTTGAGTCATTTCCTCCCCTGGGTCCTGTGAGCCTTCCCTCAGCTAAGGGAGGCATCCAGAGTGAGGACATTAGATGAAAATTCCCCTTCAACTATACCCCCCCACTCCTATCCCCACCCTACAATATGTTCACATTCCTTCACATCC
>NW_027185887.1:1813856-1827179 GCF_028583685.1 Petaurus breviceps papuanus | reverse complement strand
GGGGGGGTGGGGTGGGTTGTGCCTTGCTGCAGTTAGTCAGCAGGAGCAGGATTAGTGTATAGACCCTTCTATCATTGCCCTCCAGGGAATCACACCCTGGCTTTAATTAGGGCCTGTGCCTGCTTCAGCTCCAGAGATAAACCCAGATAACTGTAGTCCCAGTGTATAGAGTCAGATGACCTTGGTTGTCCACAAACTTAAGACTCACTGTGACATTACACACACACACACACACACACACACACACACACACACACACACTCGCACACACTCATCATAAATTATTGGCATTACCACGAGATTTACAAGCTGGAGGGTCCTGGTTAAACTGTGTGCTTTGGACTTATTAAACATCATTGGCCTCAGGGAATGGAGCCAGCCAGTGTTCACTCCTATGAAGTGTTGTTGGCACTCTCTAATTGTATAGAACAATATAATCCAATGTGATATAATGAAGATCTATGGAGGAAACCAGCTTTTGTCTTTGAAAGGCCTACCAACGTGTTTTTAATTTTTGCTTCATTCAGTGACAGATCAAGCAATGAAATAAAAGGTGCTGGACGCTAAAAGCACATACTGAATGAGCCCCATAACGAGGGAGAAGGGGGCCACATGCTCATGGTACAAATAAATATCAGCATCTATATTTAAATAGTTTTAAGCCTGAGAGGCAAACAAAAGACAGGAAGCTCTGTGTTAAAAGTGGCACCAAAGCCTTCAATCACATTGCTTAAACAAAACAAAACATGCACAGAATAGGAGAAATTCCCTAAGTGTGAGCACAAAAAAGAGATGTCTTTTTCTTCTTTCCCATTCCTTTCAATTCTATCCATGCATTTGCCAGGCATATGGTTTGAAAGGCTGGGGGGAGGTAGAATTATATTAAAACTTTGTCTCTCCCTATTTATTTTTGAAGTATCTGTAGTGGTGTTTGGAGAAGGTTATAGAACAAGTAGTATTTACCACGAGGAGTTGCTGCTGGATGATCAGGTAGTTATACTGTTCTATAAATTGTGATGACTAAGAAAAAAAAGTACCAAACAGCAACATGATCCAGAATCAAGTGAAGTGATATTTACATCTTTTTTTTTTTTTAAGAATGAGACATGCTACTTATTAGTAGCTCAATCTCACCATTCCAGCATTTCAGGTCTCCAACATGGAACTCTTTCTAGCATTGTGAAGCTTTGTATTACTCACCAATAGACTGGAGTGATCCCTTCAATTATAATGGGTTAAAAACATTAATTATAATATCTTGAAAAATTAATCAATAGTACTATTCACCTGACAGACGAAATTTTGAAATTTTAAAAAACTTAGAGTCATAGTAGTTGGAAGAAGCTATCTATCTATCTATCTGTATATATATATATATATATATATATATATTTTAAATAGGAAGTTGGTATTAAAAAAAAACCACCTTCTACCCACGTTTGAGGCCCCATGATATCAAATTTCCTACAAAATGTAGGGTCACCACTTGCTGAGTGGATTCTATCATGTGAAATGTCCAGGTATAGTCCTGGTGAATGAAGGATGAAGTTTCAGCTTTCATTCAATGAATGCTTTGGGATTTATGGGTTTAAGTCACATCATTAATGTTATTTTAACTCCATTTTCAGTGTGAAAGAGAATTTCCTTTTCTTTGTTTCTCATGTTGGTTTAACAAAAGGAGGGGGGGAGAGGAGAAATTCTCCTGAGATGAGGAGATTTGAGGCAGTGCTGAAAATGTTCTGATTTTTCTCTGAAGACCTTGGAAAACAAGAAGATAGAAGTGATAAACTGTCATTCAAGATGATAAGGACTCCAAAAACACTTTCTAGTATTATGAAAACAAAGATTTTAGGGTCATTCACAAGAAAAAAATTAATCTACAAAACTCTCTCAGGTTAAACATTTTAGAAGAAGTTCTAAATTAGAAAATAAAAAATAAATAAACAGACCTGATAATTGGTAAATGACTATGAATGAATTGTCCCAAGAAGTAATGAAAATGATTGCTGTCTCTTTAGAATGTAATTCTTTGAAAAATCCATATTTGTACCAGTTTTCCTGTAAAAAAAAATAGCTAGCATTTACATAGCACTTTAAAGTTTGCAACTTGCTTTACAAATATTTTCTTATTTTATCCTCACAACTTTGGAATATAGGTGTTATTACCCCCATTTTACAGATGAGGAAAAAGACAGATGACTTGCCCAGGATTATATACATGTTAAATGTCTGAGCCTTGATCAGCTCTTCCTGACTCTAGATTCAATGTTCTTTCTATCTAAGCTGTCTCTCCTCAATAAGTGTCTAGCCTCTGGGAATACTATCAGCCTCCCCTAGTGATCTGCCAATAGCTCATCTGTAATAAAGGTGTTCGTATTATGACCACATCAACAGAGAAATAAGCCTTATTCTTACCCAACCTATCATCTTAATGATATTTGGTTTAAACAAACTGATAATCATGAGCAAAAAATGTTTACCTATTCAGATTTGTAATTAATTACCTTGATCATTTAATTTACCTGAACAATAAACTCCCCCAAATTGTGTTAATTTTGTTAATTTTTAATCAATCTTTTGCTAAATAGCTATATGGAAAAAAAGAATTTCAAATGAAAGAACCAATTATTTGGTTATAAGAATCAGCAAAGCAAAGGTGCTTCTGTAATTTTGTTGTTTCTTTTTTCATTTTGAAAAAAAGAGAAACAAATTTATTTTTGTTGTGCTTGTTTAATACTAATCTCACCCATTTGGAAAGTAAGCTCCTGAAGGACAGGGAATACTTTATTTCTGTCTTTGTATCCCCAGCCTAGCATAGTAATTTGAGTGTTAATGAATGTTTATTAGTTGATTGATTGAATTTTGAATTAAAAAAATTAAAATATCATGCTTGGTTTTTTTTTTTGTTCCAATATGCAAATTTTATCATTTTGATCTTCCAAATGGAGCAAGAGGAAGAATGTCAAAGCAAGGTGAAGACAGGTCTTGCTTTTTATTTTGTCAACCACTAGAAAGAAAATATAATTTCCTCAGCATAATGGTTTCCTTTCTCTAGAGGTTCTTGGTTGGGTCAAAAGAATTCCAGGTATTTTTAATAAGCATCTACTTTTTGTGCCACAATGTTAGGCATTGTAATGGGTATAGAAGAACTATCAGATATGGTCCATGGCCTCAGGGAATAAAGTCTAGGAAGAAAGATTAAAACACTTGAAGCAATGACATAGCAATATAAAAGGGCAGATGATTAATTCCTAGGCTTAAGAATGCTATGGGAGCATTGAGGACTGTCAGAGCATCATCCCAACACACCAGTTATTGTTGTCACAATTTAAGCAATTGCTCTAAAATTACCACTTTCCCCTCTTTCCTCTAAAACCTGGGAAGATTAAAAGATTCATGGCTATAGGGGGAAAAAATAACTTTTAAATGAAAGAACTGTTATTTTGGGTATAAGAAGGGCAAAGATGCTACTATAATTATGTTGTGGTTTTTTTTTTTCATTTTGCAATGCCATAACACTAAAACATCCTAACTGATTTTATTTCTGTATTTTGTTCAAGTGATTTGATTCCAAGCTGAGACCTTGTATGCCCCAGTTCCAACACCCAGAGAAAATTTTACCAGCTGAGTTTTGAACCCACGTAAACAGGGGCTTTTAATGAAAATGCTGACAGACCCTTAAGTATAGCAATGTGAATGGCACCAACTATAATAAATATGAGGAGTGATTCCCAAACCGAAGACTGGCAAACAGTTACCCAGCTGCTACAGAAATAGTAAGATAGAATTTAAAAAAAAAAAAGAAAAGAAATTAAATGAAATGGATATTAGCTGGAAACATCTGTGTTCACCACAGAGCAAAATGCATATTCAGCAGCCAGTTTATTGGCTCTTTAGAGGATGTGAATGGTGCATTGTAAATAATGACACGCCTGTAATAAATTCCCAGTAAAAAAGAGAGGGGGCCTAAGCGTGTTCCTCCCACAATTCACATTTCTGGGTCCCTGCTGTGAGTGATGATTCACAGCAGTCACAAATTCCTGTTTTCAAAATGCTATTGTATACTCCAGGGCTTTCATTAAGTTTTACACTAGCTGGGGAAATTTAAAACTTGAGAGAGAGAGAGAGAGAGAGAGAGAGAGAGAGAGAGAGAGAGAGAGAGAGAGAGAGAGAGAGAGAGAGAGAGAGAGAGAGAGAGAACGAACAATTCTCTGTGGTGACATGCATTCGACACTCACTATACTGTACTGATAGATGTGATAGCAGGGCAAGTTTTCAAATCACACTGGGTTGCTTTGTAGCCTTGTATCCTTCTTTCTTAGAGAAGAGAGGAGTGAACTCCTTTATTCTGTAGGAGAGAAGGCAATAAAGTTGAACCACATTGTCAGTTGTGTTGGAGAGATGAGTGGGAAACGAAGTGGAGGTAGGAGCAATAGGATTTGACTTATGTTTCTACTAGATAGGTGCTTGTCTTGATTTCTTGATTGAAGTTTGCCAGTCATTGTGCATATAGACATAAACAACACATTACCTTTAGAGTTTCAGTACTGAGTTCATCATTCATTCAACAAATATTTTTTCAGTGCCTACTAAGAACAAAGCACTCAGTTTGGCTCTGTGGAGAATGCTAATTGTAGGGGAAGATTTTATTCCTGAGAAAATTCTTTTCCCATCTAACCTGAGAGTGAAAAGAAGAAAGAAACCTCCCCATTCTGACAAGGGAATTGCTAAGCTTCACTCTGGAGTGTGGTGTTCCAGGGTTGGGCCTTCCAGCACTAAGCTGGGTCTGAGCCTAATCCTTGTGCTGAGCCTTTCACCTCCAAGACATGGTTTTATATTCAGTTCTGTGTCATTCCAGCCAAATGGTTGTTATACAGCTGCAAAGTATACTAATGAAATGAGTTTTTGGCAGACTCACAAAGTTCTCAGTGCCCAGAGTTACACATGTTGCACGTTGTCTGCTGGCTACCTCTGTTTGTGTATAGCAAGATGAGTTGAAGTGTCTCAATGGCTATAGATGTACTAAAAAGTCTGTGGGTGAAACCTACTGCTGCCTGGATTCCACTAGCTCCTAGCAAAAAAAGAGGAAATGGTCCCACAGTTTAAGACTAGTGTAGTTCAATGAAGTTTTAATGAGACCATGACAGGAGGTGATGTTTCCTTTTAAAACAATTAAAACTATATTTAATTTAATGTTCCAAAATACTTTTTACAAGATATTCTTATATTCTGAAATAAAACTGGATTCACTTATGTTCACTGATGGCAAACATACCCTAGTAATATTCTAATTAAAAAAGAAATGACCAAAATCGATCCAAATTCTTCCCATGTGTTCTCTCTAAAATGATGTCCTTGGACCTCATTTTTTTTTGTCCTGGGTCTTTCACTAGGCAAACCATGCAGCCCATGGCAACTCAAATAAACTCAAATATAAAAAAAATAAAAATAATCATCAGTTTCCTCAATGGTAAAAAAAAAAAAGAAAGAATTGGGCTAGATGGTCTCTACTATCCAGCTTTGAAGAATGTTCTCTTAATTCTTGTGGATTAACAATTACTACAGACACTGATAACTATAAAAATGTGAGTCCTAATGTTATCATCGTTGAAAAATATACCACTCAGGGAAGTTTTTTACATTGATCCTCTGATATAGTTTTTGATTCTTTTGTTGTCTTTTGGAATTTGTTAGAGAATTTTGCACTCCTGATTTAGCAGAAAGGAAGCAACTGTGTTTGGCTTTGACAGACCTTTTATTTCCCCCTTGCAAGGGAAATGGGCTGTCAAGACGTACCCATGGACAGCTTGAGCATCCTTATGCTCTCTGTCCCTGGGGGGAAGGAACTGAAGGCCGAAGGAGCTAGTATGGATGATAATCTAATGACCCACACATAGGCACCATACCATTGCATTGCACTGCAGTATTCAACACAAAACTAAATGAGGGCAGGGCCTGGAACAGGTTAAAATCCCTCCAGAAGCAATTACATAGTGGCTTATGAGATAACCTGACAGTAAAGGTAATTTTTATTTTTGTAACTTTTCAAGGGGGTGTTTCAGATAAGGATGTTTATGGAATGACTAGAAAAGACTTTTCCTTCTAGGATGATCATAGAATCATAGGTTTAGAAAGGACCTCAAGGTTATCTTGTCCAAGACCGCTATGGGAAGCATGAATTTCCTCAGTGGTATTCCCTATGACTAATTATTCTATGATAGGGAGTTCATTACTACAAGAAATAGTCTGTTCCATTTTTTTGGACAGTCCTACTACTGATAAGAAGGTTCTTTTTTAAATTTTGAACCAAAATTTGCCTCTTTTCCATACATTCATCCTAATGTTCTCATCTGGGACCAAGCAGCATGTCTAATCTGTCTTTTACAAAATGATGCTACAAGTACAGTGCCTAAAATGTAGTAGGTACTTCAGAAGTGTTGATTGATTGATTGAAATAGTTCCCCAAGCTTTCTCTTCTTCCTACTAAATATTCCCTTTCCTTCGAACAGTCCTTATAGAATTTCAATTCTCATTGCCATCCTGGTTAAACTCTTCTGAATGTGTTCCACTTTATCCCTCCCTAAAATGTGCTGCCTAAACCTGAATATATTAATCTAAATGTCACATGACCAGGGCAGAACACAGCAGGATTATCAAAACCTTCAATCTGATTATGATATCTATCTAGTACTATAGGAAATACTGACTAGTGTGGCCTAAGATCTCTTTAGCTATTGGGGCTACAGTATCAGAGAGTAGCAGTAAAAGAATGATAAAGGGAGTTTCACTATAAATATTAGTTAAAAAACAAATGAATATGTGAATGAATAATAAATACTGAGAGCATAAGGTACATTTACAAAATCATAAAACACATGAATATCACACCAGCAAAGGCCTTGCATATAGTAAGCATTTAATAAGTGTTGATTTGAAATGAAGACAGTGAATAAAAACACTAAACAAATCCCAGAATGCCAGAACCAAAATCTATCTTGATAATTGTTAAAGAAATATAGCAAATATAAAAGGTTGTTTGTTTGCTTGCTTGTTTGGTTTTTTTCCGCTAGATCTGTTTCCCAAATTGATCATAAGGTCTTCATGGGTAGATAAACTTTTGACCTCATTCTAATGTATTAGTGTGAGCTAAAAACAAAAGTAGTGATTTTTTAACAGATTTATATAAATCCATGGATGATTGACCGAGATTAGATTGTTAAGGGAAAGTAGGCTTTTTGTGGTTACAATTGTGGCTTTCTGCAATAATTGTCAGAAATAGAACTCTATATTATGTGAATTATTAGTGAAATAAAATGACAGATAGGTGATACAATGGTTAGAGTGCTGGACCTGAGTTCAAATCCTACTTCAGAACTTTCTAGCTGTGTAAACCTGGACAAGTCCTTTAACCTTTTTCAGCCCTCATTTTCTCAATCATCAAGCAAGGATAAGAATAGTACATACCTCCTGGGGTTATTGTGAGGATAAAATAATATTTGAAAAGCACTTTGCAAATTTTAAAGCTCTATATAAATGCTAGCCATTCTTCTCGTTATTGCTGTTCTCAGAAGCGTGGGGATCAGCATTCATCTCTCACTCAACCAAATGACCACTTTCTATGATGTTGCACAAAATATTTCTTTATATTGATGATGCTCTTTTTGTCCAAAGACCAGTTTAGCTCCCAGTGACTCTTCACAAGGTTGCTCATGATGTGATACACTCTTAAGCTACAAAAATTCTTGAAGACCATCTTCTTAGCTATGTAGGAGTTGTTATTTACATGAATGGAAGAGTATTAATTCGTATTAAATTATAGATTCTTGAGGTGTTAAAGTATTTCATTAATGTGACTGTCAGTGGCAGGCTTAATATGACATTAAAATTCTTATATAGCTGCATTATAAAAATAGTTCTAACTGGCATGTAATGAAACAATGACATTGAAATAACTATGCATTGTATGTACACATGTGTATTATAACAGTGACTGGCATCTTTGTTCCCAGTGCTCACTATCTCTGGGGAGAAGTAGATAAACCTCTTTCTATACTATCTCCAGCCATAAGAAGACTTTTTCAGGGAAGTGGGGGAGGAGGATTGGAGAGGGAGATCAGATTTGAGGGGGATGAACTTTTCTCCAACTATAAGAATACTCTTTTTTTCCCCTTTGGGGAAAAGGGGCACGGGGGAGGGGGTCAAAGACTGGTAGTTTCATTGGAATAGTGAGCTCCCGGAGAGTAAACTATTCTACCAAGGCAGAACAACACCTATCCATCAACCTATATATAGTGTTAGTGATTGTCCTGGGGTACTGAAACGTTGAATAACTTGCCCAGAATGATATAATCAGTATGTAAAAGGAGAAACTAAAACCCAAGTCTGCAGTCTGCCACTCCAACTACTAGTGGAGAAAAGTAGTTCCCAACATGATGAGGAAAAGTGACTCAGTCTACATCAGTACTCTTCTGATATTCAACTAAAGAATTTGGATGCCATCTGTTGTCATTGACTTCACTAAGTATTTGCAATCTTTTTCAGCAATCCTGATGCCCATGGCATCTTTGTGGTAGTGTGTTTCTGATTGCCAAAATGACTAATGATTTTTTGAGATTTCTTTGAGTTTCTTGCATACCTAGTGCAAGTTCTAATTTAAATGAATTGGACTTTCCTATACTCAGTTACCATTTATTAAGCACCCATTATGTGACAGATACTATGATCTGGAGATGGAAAGAAAACAAGAGATAGTTTTGGATCTCAAGGATCTCAGAGTCAAATGAGGGAGACAATGTACAAATGGCTGTCTGAACAAGATGTTTACAGGTTACGTTGAATATAACCAACAAAAGGAAGGGAATCGTATTCAGAGGATTTGAGAAAGGTTCCATGCAGAAGGTGGGATTTTAGATGAGACTTAAAGGAGGCAGAGATGAGGAGGGAGATAATTCCAAGCATGGGGATCAGCTAGTAAAAATACATAGAGTAAAGAAGTGGAGTTTTTGTTCAAGGAATAGCAAGGAGGCCAGTAAACATTTACTAAGTGCTTACTACTTGCCAGGCATTGTGCTAAGTACTGGGAATACAAGTAGAAAAATTAAATTGTCCCTGTTTCCAAGAAATTTATATTTGGGGGACAGGAAGAAGAAGCAACATGTATCCATAGAAGTATATATAGAATAAATACAAGATAATTGGAGGCCAGGGTAGGAAAAGGCACTATCAACTGTCACATCAGGAAAAAAAACTTCATGTAGAAGATGGTACATAAAATATGTGTTTAAGGAAAATAGTAATTCTAAGAGGAAGCAGAGTAAAACTGGCACACTAACAGCTGATGCAAAGTCAGGGATACCGGATCTGGAGTATAATGTATGAGGAACAGACTGGTTTGTCTGGGCCCTAAAGTGTGAAATGAGGAATAATATATGGTGAGCCTGGAACAGTAGAGTTGTTTGGACATGGATTATAAAGGATTGTAAATGGCAGAAAAACTTATATTTGACCCTAGAGCAAAAGGAATTCACTGCAATTTGTTGAGCAGGGGAGTGACATAATCAGATCTAGCTCTAGGAAGCTCATGTTGGCAACAGGCTAAAAGGTTTGGAAAAGAAAGAGACCTAAGGAAGAAAGACCAATTAGGATTCCATTGCATTAGTCAGGTTGAGAAGCTATGGGAGCCTGAACAAGGTAAGGAAAGAGGAGAAAACCTACAAAATCAAAAAGTATTTGGGATGAGGAGGAAGAGAAAAGGGAAAGAGGAAGAGAAAGAGGAGGAGGAGATTTTAGTATCTTGTATAATATAACAGACAATTGTGACATAGTGTCAGCTCTTACACAGGAAAGATTTGAAAAGTTTAGATTAGGTCAACTTCCAGCTTTGCCAATTTACGACTATATTCAGTGGCACCAAACTAGCGGGCCTTTTTGTAAACCTGAATGATGGAAGGCTATTATGTGTTCTGCAGTTGGGAAATGCACCAGGGCTGTAGAAGTTACTGCCTGCAGCATGAAGCAGTAGATGTCTTTGAGAATTGCGTTTTCATTTGTCCTCTCATTTTATTAGTCGAATTACAGATAGCTTAAAGGTAGAGGCAGTAGGGTAGGGCTGTGTGAAGAGCTTGGAGTCAGAACCTCAGGGTTTATAATCTTGTCTTTAACACATTCTCTGTATGACCACTTAATCTCCAAAAACTTCATTTCCTCCTCAGTAAATAAAGGGACTAAATAAATAAATAGGACTAGATGTCCTATGATTTCTCTTCCTGTTCTAGATCTGTGATCATCTGAATGACTTTCAGATTCCAAGGACCATTAGATAGGTAGAAATATTGTTAGAATAGGAACTTTGGCTTTGCCGAAAAAAAAAAAAAAGATACTTTTTCAAGATTACTATCTGCAAATGGCATTTTGCTGCCTTGAAAGAAGAGGCAGTATATTACTCATTTTTATTCCCTTCTTAAGACAAGCCATTTATAGACACCGATGTTAAAAAGTGATCTCTTTTTTAAGCATACCGCTCTTTGCAACACGGCGAACTTCCAATGTAGTTTTTTTTTTTTTAATTAGGATTATATTTCATGCACTGGAAAGCCTGCATTCTCTGCAAACTACAGAAGTCTCTTTCCCCTCCTTCAGGCACCTTTGGGCCCAATTACTTTGCCAGTGGGGTGGGAGCTACATTCTTTAGTGAGTTTCATTACCCTGTTTGTAAACCTTGGTTCAGCTGTGATTCTCCAAGGGCACACTGCAGCATTGGGGAGCAAATTTTGGTGATCAGACTTCCAATTTTTTAAAACTTCAAGCTTTGGGGCTCAAGTAACTGAATAACTTCCCCTTCCCAGGCTCCCTTTCTCACCATCTATCCTAAAATTAGCATTGCGGATGGAAACCTTAGCAAGGAAAAACAGTTATTTACCTCAACTCAGAGCATTCCTGGTCAGTAATTCCTACACAGTGAAGTCAACTGATTGTCTCACCTTCAAGTAGCCCTGTCCTTACCCCAAATCAAACACAGAAAAGTCTGCCCAAAGTATCATATACTGATCATCATATACCAGGGTTTCTGATTTCTGTGATAGGATATAATACATTCACAAAGGGAAAGTTACAGAACTTTCACCAGAGTTACAAACTTGTCAGTTATTCTCACTTCAACTAAAGAAGCTGGACAAGGAAAATACCTGTTCTACTGATATTTGTCCATTCTTTTCATACATTGCTATTTCGTCATTGCCTCTCACTCTTACATCATTCACCTCCCCTTTCTATTTCACCCACAGGAAAAAAAAATATTCTAGACATATGAGCATAACTTAGGAAGTAGAAAGAAGAGAGAATAGAGAAACAGACAACGATAGATGTTTCACTTTCCTAGCATGATTCAATTTTTTGCCTCACAATTTATCAACATATAAACGAATTTCTTGGATGCAATGCTTTGCAACCAGCAGGTAATCTAGGAAACATCAGATAAGAAATGAATACCTTTTAAAGCAAACCAATCCTTCCTGATAACTGGAACAAAAGTTTAAAAAATAGTGAATTTAAAGAAGAGAAAAGGTAAGACATTTAAATTGAATTCCAAAGGTAGCTACCATAAATATAATATTAAAAAAGCCCATGTTCACTGTCATTCTGCAATACAAAAATGTTATCACATCAGAGTTATCACATCAGAGAGTGCAAAAGCAGATGATGTACATTTCCTAAGCACTTCAAACTGGAAAAATGACACAAAGGTTTACTTTATCTATATTTTACATATAGCTAATTATGAACATTCTGTTTTCCCAGAGTGGAATGCACACATAGCAGCTTCTTGAGGGCAAGAATTGTTTCATTTTTTTCTTTGTATTTCAAGGGCCTACCAAAGTGCCTGGCACATAGCAGGTATTTACTAAAAGTTTGTTGAGTTGAAATGAAGTGAATTTGGTGTATTGGATAAATTGTATTCTCATTTAAACAGCTGCCATGGTGATGTTTATCAAACTCTTATTATAAGTGGTGTCTTTATTGGTGACATCTCAAAGTTATTGCTTTTTAAATAAGTATCTAGTTGATGAGGGCCAATGCTATATTTAACTCACTGTAATGGTAATAGGAATTTAATGATCTTCCCTGCCCCTTCATAGGCCTAGCTGAATTTGATGACCTTTCCTGATTTTAAAATGTACTCTGCCCCCTAATAGGCTGCATGTGGTCACATGGAGCCTTTGGTGGGAGGCTTGTTTTTCAGGAAGGCACGACTTCTGTTGCTTTTAGTTAAGTGGGTCAGGAGGGTTGTGATGTTCTCTAACCCTGAAGAACGCTATATATTCCCTGATGTGTAGTTTTGCTTTACGGCTTGCTCAAGGGAAGAGTTGTGTGATTTGGCCAGATGAGACTCTGGGCCCCCATTGGGGCCCCCAACTTTGAAAACCCAGATGTTGGTGCTTCTCTCTCTGGTAACTAACATCATATGGATGTAATGGTCAAACAGCTAGAAGCCCTGTTTGTTGGTCTGCTGAATTGTGTTATTTTCTCTGTCTGTATTTTTGTCTGCTTGTAATTTCTGTTTGTATTCTCTGAAGTTCTGGGTGCTGACTTTTTCCACCTAACTAAGTAAACTAAGATTGTTAATCCCTTTTTGAGTTGCTTTCCTTTAAAAAGTAGATCAAAAAACCCATGCTAACAGCCATTCTGGGTAAGCTAGGGTGCTTGCTGCTATACTCACTTACAGAAGGTATTTACTTATGAAAATTGTACAACATTCAGAGAAATGGTCATGGTGACTACTAGACAATTTTAATTTCTAATGGAGTTCTCTATATCTATTCCAAAATCATGCTTATAATTTGATAGATAATCTAGAAATTATTGATATTACAATTTTTGCATAGAAGTTTTCAGTTTTCATAGCACTTTCCATTCATTTCTATGTCTCATTTTATCTGCCTAATCACTAGATATACTATAATACAGTATGGTAGTGTACTATATATAATACAATGATATACTATATATAAAAAATACTAGGTATACTATAATATTTGCTCTACATCCTCTACGTACCATAATATCCATTTGAAAGAGGAAGTGATTGTATCTAAAAGAAATTAAATGATTCATATAAAGTTTTACTCACTGGAAAAACCAGAACAATAACCCAGTTCTAACTCATGGTCCAGTGATCTTTCGAGTAGAAACATATTTTTTTCTAGTAATTTTTCCTACATATATTAAGTAAAGGAGGCTTAGATACTTTGATAGATCTTTGATCTCATTGATGTGATACTTCCTTCTGCATTGTAAGAGCATAAGCCATCCATGCCACTCCATCAT